>NW_027256887.1:9516719-9729219 GCF_029215685.1 Pituophis catenifer annectens | reverse complement strand
CACTCTCTCACAGTCTCTCTCTCACAGTCTCTCTCTCACTCACACACACACACTCTCTCACTCTCTCACACACACAAACACACACTCTCCCACACAAACACACACACTCTCTCTCACACACACATTCTCAAACTCTCACTCTCTCTCTCACACACACTCTCTCTCACACACTCACACACTCACACCCCTAATGGGAGAAGATTTGGAGATGGTGCTCCTTTCCTGGACCTTCTGAACGACTCTGTAAACTGCTTAGAGAGGGCTGTAAAAGCACTGTGAAGAAGCAGTATATAAATCTAAGTGCTATCGCTATTGCTACATGCAGCAGAGGAATCGTCTGTCTCACCAGAGTTAAAATAAAACCAGGCCATGGGCTTCCATTAGTTTCTCCATGAAATTTCCCTTTGTTTAAGGTGGTAAATCATCTAAGGCCAACCTAAACCTTCATCCGTTTGACTTAGACTGCATTGACACACGATTGCTTAATCAAGGCTTGTTGAGCTAATCCACAATCTAAACAAGGCAAACTGTATTTTGCTTTTGTGGTATGGAACAGAAGCATTTTTGTCCCCAGAAATTGTGGGTGCTCCATCACTGAAGGGTTTTTAAGAAGATATTGGACAGCCAGTTGTCGGGAATAGCATAGGGCAGGAGTCAGCAACCTGCAGCTCTGGAGCCGCCTGTGGCTCTTTCATCCCTCGGCTGTGGCTCCCTGTTGCTGGTCGGCTCCACAATTGATAGGGCTCTTGGTTAGGACAGGTCGAGGGAAAAGGATGCCGCGATAGGAGGAGACTCTATGGTGGGGAGCGAACCAGACTTCCAATCAGCATAGGAAAAAGGGTGCCGCACTAGGAGGAGACTATGATGTGGGAACCGGACTTCCGGTTGGCTCCAGAATTGAACGGGGGCTTCCGGTTAGGACCTTTGTGGCTCTTTGAGTGTTTAAGGTTGCCGACCCCTGGCATAGGGTCTCATGCTTGAGCAGGACTAGAAGACCTCTAAGGTCTCCAAACTCTGTTATTCTGTAATTTTCCCTTAATCAGCCCACAAATCCACTTGTTGATAGAAAACAAAGAAATCCAGTTCTCTAATTACTAGTAATAGACCTTTACAATCACTGTCTTTGCATTTTACAGCTTGCTTACGAAGCTCATCAAAGGATCAAAGTATTTTAACAATGGGTAGCTCAACTACATCACAGCACCCTTTGTAATGCATAACAAAGATGTACATTTTGCGTTGGTTGCCCACCTGGGGGAAAAAAAAACTGCAACACAGGAGGCCACAGAGACAAGAATATGACATCACAACCATCAACGTTCAACTTTCCATTAGTAAAGAGTTCTGGAACAGCAGTCAATTCACCAGCCATACAATATATATACTACTTAATTGATTTCTACTCCTCTCCCTTTCTATTCCTGTGCCTCCACTTTTACTGGCTAGAAGAAAATAGTTCCAGCCAAAATATTTGCAGAGGAAATTATTATAAAACCTTTTCTTTGAGCTGTCGTTCAACAGCAATTATCGCCAAACTGCAACGATCTTCTTGTGCAATGCATTTTATTTTCTGCATTTGGATGGGTTTCTAAAAATCATCACCTGACTAGGTGGCAGAGATGGGATGGAGATGCTACCCCGAAGGTCTTCCTAATTAGGCTGTTGGTTTGAGCTCCGAGCTTGGCATTTTGGTTGCAAACATTTCGTCACCATTCGAGGAGACATCGTCAGTGCACTTTGAATTGTGCTCGTCGGTGAGAGCACTGGCCTTTAAATACCTTTTTATGGGGTGCCGATTTTGTGGCTTAAACTGGGGAACAGAGAGCATGGCAGAAGCAGTAGGATTTGTAAGGCATTTTAGGCCACCTGCAAAGTCTGAGACACCCCCTAGAGAAGTTTTTCTCAGCCTTGGCAACTTGAAGATGTATAGATTTCAATTGAAAGAAGAGCCACTCTGTGTTGGCACAACAGACAGACAACCATTATCTGCCACACTGTTCCATCTGAAAGGTCAAAAGCCGGTGATGTAGTCCACCAGTTTCAATGGTTAATGTTTATATCCCAGATATTGTAACAACAAGATCTTTGGTTAATGAGTAGCTTTGCTCCAGGAAGAGAGATGTGCCAGAAAAACCTTTATCTCTTCTCTGGATGCGTTACACAGAAGCGGAAACACAATTTTGTTGGTCTTTAACAGCTTGTGTTGGACATCTAAACTTGGATTTAGGATTTAGCATCTCTGCTTTCAAGAGATGGAAAATCCTGGGAGAATGAAAGGTAGTTCAGTGTGGAATTGTTGCTCAATTCCTCTGAATACTCATGTTTGGTTTTGACCTTATTTGCAAATATACCCAGGCCATCAGTGGTTGATTCTTGGCTTTTTTTAAATATAGGCTATAGCTAACACTGTTAATATATGGGTAGTTTTTTTCAAATATTCTGACTACTGCCCATGCAAAGAAACTTGCAATATTTTCTTAGGTAAAGGTAAAGGTTCCCCAGCACATGTGTGCTAGTCGTTCCCGGCTCTAGGGGGCAGTGCTCATCTCAGTTTCAAAGCTGAAGAGCCAGCGCTGTCCGAAGACGCCTCCGTGGTGATGCGACCAGCATGCCTAAACAGCGAAGGCACACGGAACGCTGTTACCTTCCCACCAATGGTGGTCCCTATTTTTCTACTTGCATTTTTTACGTGCTTTCGAACTGCTAGGTTGGCAGAAATTGGGAGAAGTATTGGGAGCTCACTCCGTTATGCGGCACTAGGGATTTGAACCGCTGAACTACCAACCTTCTGATTGACAAACTCAGCATCTTAGCCATTGAGCCACCACATCCCTTATAATATTTTCTTACTGGTATTTAAATACTTGATCTTAACCATGTTTCAGTTTGTTATGGGTGATCAGAATCCATTGCTCTACAATGTAGAGTCTACATGGTATACAGTCAGGTTTTGCTGATGGTGCTAAGCAGGGCTGAAATCCAGCAGGTTCTGGAGAACACGTAGCGGAAAATTTGAGTAGTTTGGAACAGGGGTGAAATCCAGCAGGTTCTAACAAGTTCTGGAGAACCGGTAGCGGAAATTTTGAGTAGTTCGGAGAGCCGGCAAATACCACCTCTGGCTGGCCCCAGAGTGGGGTGGGGATGGAGATTTTGCAGTATCATTCCCTCAGGAGTGGGGTGGGAATGGAGATTTTGCAATATCCTTCCCCTGCCACGCCCACCAAGCCATGCCCACAGAACCGGTAGGGAAAAATTTTGGATTTCAACCCTGGTTTGGAGAAGCGGCAAATACCACCTCTGGCTGGCCCCAGAGTGGGGTGGGAATGGAGATTTTGCAATATCCTTCCCCCTGGAGTGGGGAGGGAATGGGGATTTTTCAATATCCTTCCCCTGCCACGCCCACCAAGCCACACCCACAGAACCTGTAGTAAAAAAATTTGAATTTCACCACTGGTGCTAAGCCAGACAACAGAATTCAAGCAAGGAGACATCAGTTATTCAGGACTCAATTATTCTTTCCAAATCCTGGAGAAACAGAGAAGATTCCGTGATAGTGGACTTCCAATACTTGAGGGAAGAGAAGAGAGGGGTCTGTTTATTCTCCAAAACACCTGAGGCCGGACAAGAAATAAAGGGTGGGACAATCATTTGAGATCCAACCTAAAAATAAGGCGAAATTTCCTGACAGTGAGAACAATTCATCAGTGGAACAGCTTGCCTTCAGAAGTTGTGGGTGCTTCTCCATCACTGGAGGTTTTTAAAAAGAGCTTGGACAGACATTTGTTTAGAATAGTAGAGGGTCTCCTGCTTGGCCAGATAGTTGGAGGCAAAAGACCTCCCCAAAATCTGTTCCAACTCTTTTATTCTATGTTATTCTTGTGAATTGTCCCCTACAGTACCTGTGCTAACATATCCGACCACTCCCTCCCTTTCTTTTTTTAAAAAAAAAGGACAAAAAAAATAATAATAACAAAAAGTGTAGAATGATTGGCAGGTTGGTCTCCATCCACGACGTTCTCCAAAAAGTAAGCCAGGTTGGAACAGGTTCATAGTGGTACGGGAGACCACAAGGAGATCCCAAGGCCAAAGGCTAAATCCTTTTTAAACTAATGCTTAGAAAGTTGCATAGATGTGGCCAGAGTCAAGCCCAGGTCAGGGTTAATTATTCTTTCACTGTATGCAGAAAACTGCATAGCCTGTAAGAAATTTCAAGAGTAATAAAACTCTGCTGGACTGTTTGCGGATCTCAAGGAAAACTAAAAACAGGGCATAAGTTGCGAAGCACTTGTGCTTTTTTTTTTTTTTTTAAATCTCATTTTCTGACTTTCAGACACACACACACACACACACACACACACACACACAGATCCCAAGTCCTGAGTCTGAAAGGACCATTCATAAATCACAAAAGTGTTTACTGGTTGTTGTAGGTATGCATATCCAGGCATACTTCTCTGCGTAGGCCAAAGCAGAGGGAATTTTCTCTAGAACACAGGAAAGCAGAGACAATCCAACAGCTTTGACTTACAGCCTGCCTGCCTGCAGAACGAACAATGCCCTAGCAGAAATCCAGCACATAAAGGACAGTCATCTTCTCGTGTCTGATTTAAGCTCAAAGCATTTAATGAATTTCTCATGACGCGCCCACTTTTTCTTCTTCTCCGCACCTCTGTGATTGCCATAATTGTTGGGCAATCATTCCGTGTGGTTTTTGCGGTCTATTGCCGCTACAGGACTATGAAAGCTATAAATTAGTTCAGGGCTCAGTTTTACTTTTCAATTCTGGCCATAGCACTGAGGTTTTTTTATCCATTGTACAGCCAGATCCTTCATGCTTCCTTAGAGCCAGCATTCAGCTCCTAGCTTCTTCAAGAGCCATAGTGGCGCAGTGGTTAGAATGCAGCACTGCGCTCACTGCTCACTCCAGGAGTTCAATTCTGAGTGGCTCTGCCTTCCGTCCTTCCGAGGTCGGTAAAATGAGGACCCAGATTGTTGGGGGGCTCTGTAAACTGCTTAGAAAGGGCTGTAAAAGCACTGTGAAGCGGTATTTAAGTCTAAGTGCTAGTGCTATTGTCCTGAAGTTATCTTTGGAAAGAGTTCAGGTTTCTCCCAGGTGAAAATATTTGATGCATCGAGATAAAGTCATAACTTCCCTCCCTCTCCCGACAGGCTGTGGCTGTGT
The DNA here is from genome assembly GCF_029215685.1 of Pituophis catenifer annectens. NCBI lineage: Eukaryota > Metazoa > Chordata > Lepidosauria > Squamata > Colubridae > Pituophis > Pituophis catenifer. The sequence goes on along the minus strand of NW_027256887.1, from coordinate 9,724,037 downwards.
GTCCTTGCATTAAAGCAGTGATGTCCTAGCTGCGGTTTTTAAAAGTGATTTAAGATCATAGCCATCAATTGGGTGCTTTCTCTCTCTCTCTCTCCCCCCATCCTCTCTCTCTCTCAAATAAGGTTTAAAACACAATTTGTCCCCAGTAACATACAAAAAAAGAGATTGACAATGTTGGCTGTACCAACATGTTATTGAACATGGTTTCTATGTACCACTCAGAAGACCTTAAGCTTTTATTATATATATATATTTAAAATTAACAATGAACTAATTATTATGAAATAATAATGTCCACCAAAACTGCCTGCCTTTTTGTTAAGGTGAGCAGGGGTTTAAAGTTTAAAGTCATGTTAAGATGAGAGAAACTACAGTGGTTACTGTTGGGAAGAATCATTGTTATAAAATTTAAAGGACTGCCTAGAATTCATGTTGTTTTCATTTCAAACAACATCTATTTTAACAACCACTGCAGCGTTTAAGGGGTCTCCAAACATGGCCACTTTAAGACTTCTGGACTTCAGCTCCCAGAATTCCCCAGCCAACATGGCTGCCTGGGGAATTCTGGGAGTTGAAGTCCACTAGTCTTAAAATGGCCAAGTTTGGAGACCGGGGGAATGGCAGAAAGATATATCTAGGTGTTTGCATGGCAAGGGGAAAAGCCAAGGGGAAAAGCCAAGGGTTAAATATAAAGTCCTCCAAGATGCGACGGAATGAGGAAGATTGGGACTTTGGCCATACCTGACATCAATGCAGAATCTTCAGGAAAAAGCCCTGGTTAACACTCTTAAATTAATATGACTCTGGAGATCTATGGAAATTCTTAATCATCCAGGTGATGGTTGTGCCAAAGGTGCTTTTTCAGGAGGCAACTGGACTTCCTTGGTTTTTTTTGGAAGATGTTTCACTTCTCATCTAAGAAGCTTCTTCAGCTCTGACTGGATGGTGGGGAATAGAAGGATTTGTATTCCTTGCAGACAGCTGGTCATTTGCATTCTTTTAGAGAATCTTTGAGGCCACTTGGAGGTTTATCGATAGGAACCATTTGTACCACTCAGATGACCCTGGGGACACAGATAAACCCCGAAGTGGCCTCAACGACTCTCGACAACAGGGCTGTCAAACTTGCGGCCCGCGGGCCAGATGTGTCACGCACTGGCCACGCCCGCGCCCGGTTTAGCAAAGGGGAAAAAAGTCACGATATGCCAGTTGACGCCGCCATGACGACGCGAGTTTGACACCCCCTGCTCGAAAAGAATGCAAATGACCAGCTGTCTGCAAGGAATATAAATCCTTCCATTCCCCACCATCCAGTCAGAGCAGGGGTGAAATCCAGCAGGTTCTGGAGAACCGGTAGCAGAAATTTTGAGCACTTTGGAGAACCAGCAAATACCACCTCTGGCTGGCCCCACAGTGGGGTGGGAATGGAGATTTTGCAATATCCTTCCCCCAGGCGTGGGGAGGGAATGGAGATTTTGCAGTATCTTTCCCTTGCCACGCCCAATAAAGTCACACCATGCCCATCAAGCCACGCCCACAGAACCGGTAGTAAAAAAAAAATTGGATTTCACCACTGAGTCAGAGCTGAAGAAGTTTCTTGGATGAGAAGTGAAACATCTTCAAATAAAAAACAAGGAAGTCCAGTTGCCTCTGGGAAAAGCACCTTTGGGTCGACTCTGAGAGGGTTTGGCTCTAGAATTGGCTCCAAAACATCCAGGTGGCACTTCTCTGATCCAAGCCCTGTTCCTTCTAAATCTCTCCTGCAACACACATAATAACAGATTAACAAAGTTGGGAGGGACCTTATAGGTCATCCAGTCCAACCCCTTGCTCAAGCACGAAACCCTACACCAATAAGAATTGGAGCCCCAAGCTGGACCTTTTTTTTTTGGGACATTCCTCAAGGATTTGAAGACTCGGACTCCATGCTGCAATAGGTTGACACTCTCCGAGCTGCAACCATCCCGACCTCCACTAGAGGGCGGCACGAAGAACATCTTTTGGCTGCCCTCTAGTGGCCGTCTGATGGTTGCAGCTCTATAGTGATGTAACAGTAACAGAGTTGGAAGGGGCCTTAGAGGTCTTGCATCATTCTATCCCAACCTAGATCTATGGCCTTATATTCGTGAGTCTATGGTTCTTGCGTCGCTCCTTTCGTCGGGAAGCTCTCCGGGGGCCCCCAACTTCTACGTCATTCACGCGTCTGCTTGCTGATGCTTTCTGGGAGCTGTAGTCCGTTTGCGGAAGCGGCCTTCTCTTTCTGGCCGAAGAGGGGAGGGGGAGGAACTACACTTCCCGAGATGCTCCGGGGATACCCCCGCCGTGTCCTGGAGACGGGAAGCAGCCGGCGGCCTGCCATGGAGGGAGCGCCTGGCTCTCCTCGGAGCCCGGATCCAGATTAGCGGGCGGCAGCGGCGACGACGACGGCGGAGGAGACCCTCCCAGCGGCCTAATGGACGAAAGCAAAGTGAGTAGGTTGGGAGGGGCTCCCGGGGGGGCGGGGCTTTCAGAGGTTGGCCGCCTTCTTCCGGGGTGCTTTGGACCTGGGATTTCTTCGTGGTCTCCCATCCAAAAATCCAAATCGTCCCCAAGCGCCTCCCGGGCCTCAGTTTTGACCCGCCTTGGGCCTTCATACAGAGATTTATGATCTAAATTTTCCAAAATAAATAAAGTCAAGAAAAAGGGCCGGTTCTCTGCCTCCTCTTGGTCAGCCCTGGGATTTCTTGGTGGTGCCTTGTCCAAGGATGAAATGGGCCGCTGGTCCCGCCTTGGGAACTGCTATAATGGGCTCTTCTCCCAACCACCCCTGGGAATTTTTTTTCCCCCATGAAAGGAGTGGTTTTGTGTGCTAAGAAGATGCATTTTGGCCCTTTTCCTGTGACTTTTCCCCCCCTTGGATTACAATTTTTCCCCCCTGGGAAAAAAAATTAATTAATTCCCTACTTTTAAAATGGATAAATATTTCCTCCAGGCGAGTCAGAAGATAACTGTGCAGCTTCCTTGGCCCCAAGTAAAGGCCCTTTTGGCCCTTCCTTTCTCCCAAGATGTATCTTTGATTTCCTGGTGGTCCCCCATCCAGGGATTATAGCAGGGGTGAAATCCAGCAAGTTCTGGAGAACCAGTAGTGGGAATTTTGAGTAGTTCGGAGAACCGGCAAATAACACCTCTGGTTGGCCCCAGGAGTGGGGTGGGAATGGAGATTTTGCAATATCCTTCCCCCAGGAGTGGGGTGGGAATGGGGATTTTGCAGTATCCTTCCTCCAGGAGTGGGGAGGGAATGGGGATTTTGCAGTATCCTTCCCCCAGGAGTGGGGAGGGAATGGGGATTTTGCAGTATCCTTCCTCCAGGAGTGGGGAGGGAATGGGGATTTTGCAGTATCCTTCCCCTGGAGTGGGGAGGGAATGGGGATTTTGCAGTATCCTTCCCCCAGGAGTGGGGAGGGAATGGGGATTTTGCAGTATCCTTCCCCCAGGAGTGGGGAGGGTATGGGGATTTTGCAGCATCCTTCCCTTGGAGTGGGGAGGGAATGGGAATTTTGTAGCATCCTTTCCGTGGAGTGGGGAGGGAATGGAGATTTTGCAGTATCCTTCCCCTGCCATGCCCAAGCCACGCCCACCAAGCCATACCATGCCCACCAAGCCACGCCCACAGAACCGGTAGTAAAAGAAAATTGAATTCTATTGTGCTGCTTGCCATCATACTTGTGAGGATCAATCATTTTATTCAAGATTATCAAGATGCCACATGTAATGCTCTTGTGCTCAAACTCAGCAACTTCCTCAGTCAGCTAGCTAGGGAATTCTGGGAATTCAAATTGACATAGCTTCAAAAGTTGCTAAGATTAAGAAATACCGGCCTAGATTAAACTGGAATAAAAGGTTCGTGGTTTCAGGCAAGGCTGGCTTATTTCTAGGATTCTCAAATCTGTCTCCCTCACAGTTGGTTTCTAATGCTCAGGGTTTGTTTGTTTTTCATAGCGGTCGTTCCAGAGAAACACATCTGCGTATATCCTTCACAATAGATTTTCTTACCTTCTTCTTCTTTTTTTTACCCCAGGTAGCTGGTGGCAAAGTGAAGAAACCAGGTAAACGGGGCCGTAAACCAGCTAAAATAGATTTGAAAGCCAAACTCGAGAGGAGCCGGCAGAGCGCGAGGGAATGCAGAGCGAGGAAGAAACTGAGGTACCAATATTTGGAAGAGCTGGTTTCAAGCCGGGAAAGAGCCATCTGTGCTCTTAGAGAAGAACTGGAAATGGTAATCGTCTCTTCCCTTTTTCCTTTTCCCTCTTTTCTGTTTTCCCTTTTGCTTTTCCCATTCCCCAAAGTTTTTTTTTTTTTAAAAAAGTTCCTGAGTTTTCTGACTGAGGTGCAATTGATCGCTAGTGAGTTTGATTCCTAGCTGATGTTGGGGTAGTTGAAATTTCCCATTATTCCCGCCGTGTCTTCCTGCATAGCTTGGCTCCCTGGTTATCCACAATCCACCCCCATTTGATTGCGCCACAGTGGTGCAGTGGTTAGAGGGCAGTACTGCAGGCTTCTTCTGCTGACTGCCGGCTGCCTACAATTCGGCAATTTGAATCTCACCAGGCTCAAGGTTGACTCAGCTTCCATCCTTCCGAGGTGGGTAAAACGAGGACGCAGATTGTTGGGGGCAATAGGCTGTCTCTGTAAACCACATAGAGAGGCCTATAAAGCACTGTGAAGCGGTATATAAGTCTAAGTGCTATTGCTATTTCCCTAAACCAGGAGTCAGCAACCCACAGCTCTGGAGCCGCATGTGGCTCTTTTGTCTCTCTGCTGCAGCTCCCTGTTGTTGGTCAGCTCCACAATTGATAGGGCTTTTGGTTAGGACAGGTAGAGGAAAAAGGACGCCACGCTAGGAGGAGATTCTATGGTGGGGGAACTGGACTTCCGGTCGGCTCCAGAATTGAACGGGAGGCTTCCAGTTAGGATCTTTTTGGCTCTTTGAGTTGCCGACCTCTGCCCTAAACTAAGATCTTGCCAGGTGTCACATTAGCAAACTTTCAATGCATGTAATCCTAGGTAACAATCCGATGGGCCCCCTAGCATTGTGGGCTCAAGGTTCATGCAGATGGAGTCTTAATAAGGATTAGCCCTTCCTCGTTGTACCGTGGGCCTGGAGCTCAACAGCTCAACTCACAGTACATCAGGTGTGCCCAGTGGCAAAGAGTTCCAACAACCGTTATTGGTGGGACATCTTGAAAGTGGGAAGCTGCCGAGAACCATTTTTGTCACCGAGGCTTTCATGACGGAAGAAGCCTGCTCAAGGAAGAACACGTGAGAAATAGGGCAGACATTTTCATTTGTCGTCCTCATCTATTTTTACTCCGTGAGTGGCTTTGAGAACTGTTTCTCAAAAAGCTGTGTGGAATTTCTTGAAAATGAAAGACAAATCGACAAAGGCGACTTGCCAATTGTGCCGGCTTTGACCTTTAAAGGTCCTGAATGATGGCAGCTCATGCTCGGTGTCAGAAAAAGCAGAATTTAAGATATTGGGCAAAAATGTGTATGTGGCTGGAGAAGAGGACGCAACAGCATATCGATTTAAAACCTGAGCTATTCCTGTTGGGGATCTTACTGGGAACTTATAGTAAAGAAACTGTATATCTGATTATCCATGTAATAACAGCAGCTAGAATCGTATTTGCACAAAATTGGAAAGGCGAAGACATCCCTATAGATGAAAATGTGGTTAAGAAAATACTAGAATGTGCATAGATTAACACTTGCAATTCAAGGAATCAGATTATTATAACATATGGGAGTTATTTTATCAATGGTTAGAGAATAAATATGAAAGCAATATATTGTAAAGTTAGATAAGTTAAGAAGAAAAATGCTAGGTTTATGTTATTTTATTAGTATTATTATTATTTAGTGTTAATATAAAAATGAATGTAAGAAATGAATATGGTGGTAAGTTTAATTGTTAAGACACGAAGAGCTTTATACCAAGATGACACACTGTTTAATGAGAGATGTAATGTTTGTATCAAAAGAAAATAAAAAAAATATATACCAAAAAAAGAAAAAGCAGAATGTAAGGTTATGTAGGCGCTATGCAGATTTGCATACATTTTTACATATGTACCTTTTCAACATTTCACGTCTGTTTCCTTGTCCTTCCTATTTGCTTGAAAGAAGAGCACATAACTTTGCAGGATACGGGCAGTCCTCCACTTTCAATAAATCATTTAGTGACCACTCAAAGTTACAACTGAAAAAAAGCGACTTACGACCATTTTTAGCATCCCTATGATCACGTGGTCAAAATTCAGATGCTTGGCAGCTGGTTCATACTTATGACCGTTGTGGTGTCCCAAGGTCATGGGATCCCATTTTGCAGCTTTTGACAAAGTCAAAAGTCAATCGGGAAGGCAGATTCACTTAACAACTATATTGTATTAGTATTAGTATTACTAATTTATCAACTGCAGTGATGTCTATGTAGATTCTCAGTCATCCAGGTCATAGTTGTCCCAAAGGTGCTTTTTTAAAAGGCAACTGGATTTTCTTGTTTTTCTTCGAAGACCTTTCACTTCTCTTACCAAGAAGCTTCTTCAGCTCTGAGTGGATGGTAGGGAATGGAAGGATTTATACTCCTTGCAGACAGTTGGTCATTTGCATCCTTTTAGAGAGTCTTTGAGGCCTCCTGGCGGTGTATGGTATATCTGTCTTGTCAAGGTCACCTGAGTTTGCATCACTCAGGTGCAAATGACCAGCTGTCTGCAAGGAGTATAAATCAGGGGTGAAATGCTCCCGGTCCGGACCAGATCGCCCAATCGGGTAGCGATGGAAGCAGAAAACAGGTAGCAAAAATCCCTGCCCCCCCCCCCCAATTGCCCAGCTGAGCCGCACAATCATCAGAGGCTTTTTTTTTTTATTTTTAAAAGCATTTTTTCTACAACCTCTTCGGCCGAAGAGGTTATAGAAAAAATGCTTTTAAAAGTAAAAACAAAGCCTCTGCTGATCAGACAAGTCAGCTGGGATCGTCAGAGGCTTAAAAAAAAAAAAAGAAAAAGCCTCTGCAGCCGAAGAAGTTGTAGAAAAATGGTTTTAAAAGTAAAAAAAAAAAAAAAAAAAAAAAGTTGGCCACACCAACTCAGTCATATTACCCCCACCACCACCAAGCCACGCCGACAGAACCGGTAGTAACAAAATTTACATTTCACCACTGGTATAAATCCTTCCATCCCCCACCATCCAGTTAGAGCTGAAGAAGCTTCTTGGATGAGAAGCGAAACGTCTTCAAAGAAAAACCAGAAAGTCCCAATTGCCTCTTGAAAAAGCACCTTAGGGACAACTGCAGCGATTCACTCTACAACCGCGGCAGGAAAGTTCCTAAAATGGGGCAAAACTCACTTAACAAATGTCTCACTTCACAACAGACATTTTGGGCTCAGTTGTGGTTGTAAGTCGAGGACTACCTATATTGAATCCTTGCTGGAGTCTTGCTCTTACGGCTCAGGGAAGTTGTGCGAAATGCCGAAACCCGGATTTATTTAGGCAGATTTATAATTTATTCCAAAGCTTATATAACACAGGAGCAATAAGTGTCGGGAACCTCCCAAGTTCTAAAAACTTGGAATACGATTTAACGTCTCTTTTTTTTTTTGCGTTGCGTCTTTCTCTTTCAGTACAAGCAGTGGTGCATGGCAATGGACCAAGGAAAAATCCCCTCTGAAATTAAAGCTCTCCTGAGCGGAGAAGAGCAAAGCAAGCCTCAGCAGAACGTCGGCAAGATGGCCAGAGCCGTAAAGAGCGACGCCAACAGCCACAGTTCCAGTAAGCTCCAGTTTACGCCATTCTTCACTTCGTTATGGCCGTGGGCAGAGGCAGGCAGGGTGCCAAAAAAATAAAAAAAATAAACCTGTCATAATCTGGTTCCCAGGAGATAGGTTTTTTTTTTGTTTTGTTTTTTTTAAATTTGATTTATATGCCGCCCTTCTCCGGAGACTCAGGGCGGCTTACAATGCGCTAAGCAATAGCCTTCATACTTTTTGTATATTTATACAAAGTCAGCTTATTGCCCCCACAAACTGGGTCCTCATTTCACCTACCTTAGAAAGGATGGAAAGCTGAGTCAACCTTGAGCCTTGGAGAGATTTGAACCTGCAGTAATTGCAGACAGCTGGTCTTAATAACCAGCTTAATAACAGGGTGCCTTAGACCACTGTACTATCAAGGCTCCGTGGCTGCCATCTGTTCTGACCTAGGCTTCCCCAGCAGCAGGAAGCTGAGTCCTCGTCCCGATAAACCCCTTTTATTTAATTTACAGTGAATTCCTCTCCAGCTAAGTCTTTCCTCTCCCGCAGTCTTTCAAGATAGTTCACAATCCCCGACCTTTATCAGGCTTGGAGAGCGGCCAGGCCGATATCTTTCAGATGCCGCAATACTTGGCAAGAATGCAGGAATGAACTAATCGTCTCCTGCAAACTCCATTCCCCTTTTGTTCCCCTGGGAGGGGCCATTCATCGTCCACCTGTGGCCTTACTCCCAAGTCGACCCTTGTTCTTTAGCTGTTCCCTTCGTCTGGCAACTCTGCGCATGTGCACACTGGGAGAATGCTGGACTGAACTAATTGTCTCCTGCAATCTCCACTCCCCTTTTGCTCCCCAGGGAGGGGCCATTCATCGTCCACCTGCGGCCTTACTCCCAAGTCGACCCTTGTTCTTTAGCTGTTCCCTTCGTCTGGCAACTCTGTGCATGCGCACACTGGGAGAATGCAGGAATGAACTAATTGTCTCCTGCAAACTCCACTCCCCTTTCGCTCCTCTTTTATTCCCTCTGGGAGGGGCCATTCATTGTCCACCTTATTCCAGGGATGAAATCTACTTACCTTCCTTACCGGTTCGGAAGCCCGCGCGCATCATGTGCGCATGCAGACCTGAGCATGCGCAAAACCCACGCATGCGCAGAAGGTAAAAAACGAATGACACACGGGTGGGTGGGTGGAGCTTCACTCCGCCATCACTACCGGATCGCTGAACCAACGGCCAAGATCACTACTGGTACCGGGAGATCCAGTCCGATCCGGGAGCATTTCACCCCTGCCTTACTCCCAAGTCGACCCTTGTTCTTTAGCTTTTCCCTTCGTCTGGCAACTCTGCGCATGCGCACACTGGGAACAGGCTCCAGCTATTCATCTGCCTCACTGATGTCCGACTCCAAAGGCAGCTGATAACTGGCATACGGTCCTGGCCCCCTCTCTGCCTCCGACGCAGAGCCCTCATCAGAGCCTCCCCCAGACTCCAGGACTGGCCCATGTTCCTCCCCAACCTCCTCACTGTTCGAATCTGCTGCCAGATCCACTTGCCGCTGGCAGGCCACACCTCCATCCATCTGTGGTCAAAGGAGAAAGGCTGTTTAGATCAGGGGTCTGGCTGAGGTTGAATTTCTTCCCAGACCTCCTTGGCAGTCTTGAGTACGAGTAGTTCTTGCTACTGGTAGGAACCCATCCCCCGCAAATAGATACTTATGACCCAGTTCTGGAAATCGGCACTCTCCACCCTCCCCAGAAACATGATCATATTTTGAGTGCTTGGCTGGCTGGCTCACTTTTCAGCTGGTTGCAGATTTCCACAGTCATGTTGTGGCCACGATCTACGACAGTTTTTGCCGGTTTCCAGCCTTTTCGATCGATTTCCAGGAAAGAAAGAAAAATAACCCCACCCATAAGAATTGGCGCTCTACGACCATCATGTTTGCTTTACGGTGGCTGCAAAAAAGGCGGGATGCCTCGGCTTATGACTCTCGTGGCTTACAAATGAAAATACTGGGAGTGGAGCTTCACTCCAGACACCCCTGTTGCTGCTTCCTTCTAGTGTAGCATTCAGCTGGATCTGGATCTGAGCAAAAGTCAACATGCCATCATGTTTGTGCTGTGCTCCTTCTCTTGCCTTTAACTTCCACCCCATGTGAGGATCCTCAGGCAAGGATTGCGTCCAGTACAAGGGTGAAATGCTACCAGTTTGGGCAAACTGGTAGTAATAAAAGCTACCTGTTCAGGTGAACCGGTAGTAAAAAAAAGTTACCGGGTTGTCCAAACCGGTATTTCCGATGATCAGCTGTGTCGCGCGATTTAAATTCGCTAGAAAGCAGGAAATCCTGATTTCTAGCAAATCTAAATCGCGCGGCACAGCTGTTTCCCCCCTCACTGTTCTACTTACCTTCAAACGGCTCCTTTTCCCGCAAGAAGCATGCGTTTGGCACGCACTGCGCGTGCAGCATGCATTTTGTGCGCACTGCATAGACGCATGCACAGCAGGGGTGAAATGCTCCCGGTTCAGACCGGATCGCCCAATCCGGTAGAGATGGCGGTGGGGGGTTCGGAGAACCGGTAGCAAACATCCCTGCCCCCCCTCCCATGCCCAGCTGAGCCGTGGAATCATCAGAGGCTTTTTTTTTTAACTTCTAAAAGCATTTTTTCTACAACCTCTTTGGCCAAAAAAATGCTTTTAAAAGTTTTTAAATAAAAGCCTCTGATGATCGCGCGGCTCAGCTGGGATCATCAGAGGCTTCTAAAAGCATTTTTTTCTGCAACCTCTTTGGCCGTAGAGGTTGTAGAAAAAAAAAATGCCTTTAAAAGCCTCTGGCGATCCCAGCCGAGATGCCTGAGCGTCAGAGGCTTCTAAAAGCATTATTTTCTGCAACCTCTTAAGGTTGTAGAAAAAATGCTTTTAAAAGTAAAAAAAAAAAAAAAGTTGGCCACGCCCACCCACTCACATTACCCTCCGCCCCACCAAGCCACGCCCACAGAACCGGTAGTAACAAATTTTACATTTCCCCACTGACGCACAGCGTGCGTTTGGCATGCAGTGCGCATGCGTGCACACAGCATGCGTTTGGTGCGCAGCGCGCATGCGCGGCCAGCAAACCGGTCGCAACCCGCAGAGGATTTCACCACTTCTCCGGTACATATTTTAGTTGGCTGTAAATAAATTAAATAAAAACACCCGCTTGCAGAATTGAGGTCTGACCACATAAAACTCTAATGTAAAACACGTTTCTTTTCTCTTCCAGGGTGAAGGTCAGTCCAAGCAGACTGAAGCCCATATTTTAAACAACAACAACGAAGATGTTTAAAAAAAAAAAAAAAAGCAGTAATCTACGGATTTCGTGTGCTCATCCTTGGCCATATCATCTGTTCAGCTGTACTGCAGTTGGAAGTTTGAGCTGACTTTCCAAATGAGCCTGACAGCAAGAGGGCAGAAGTAAAATCCTTTCGATCCATTTGATCTAATTAAACAACATCCCGGTGTCTGCAGGAATAGCTGCTTGAAGCAGAGAAGGAAAGGCCCGAGATTACGTCAACCCCAAGTTTATTCCAAAATGTATTAGAAACTCGGGTACATTTTGTGGGTAGAAGTGGCTGAGAAAAAGGGGAGACACCTGTTTTTCCTAGGGATTGGGCCACCAAACTCTCCTTTGTTGCGTTCAGGCCTATAATTATGCTTTTGATTTCGTTTTTTATTATTTACTGTATTTAGTGTTTATTTAAGGAAAATACTATATATAGAGAGAAGTAGAGTTTATTATTCACGGGATAGCCCGTTTTGCATTGGACATATATATATATATATATATATATATCAGAGTGTTTTTCAAACGGGACCATTTTAAGACGCTCGGACTTCAATTCCCAGAATTCCCTAACCTTCATGGCCATTGATGAGAATTCTGGTAGTTGAAGTCCACGGACCTTAAGCGGTCAAGTTTGAAAAAATACCGGTATAGCACATGCTGATAATATCTTGCTGTAGATGGCCAATATGTCGCCGCCTTCTTTTCCTTCGGATGTCTCTGAACTAGTGGAGTTAAGGCTGTACTTGTGGAATTGTGAAGTCTTTGACTCCCGTGTCATCTCGGTCGTAAGATGATGTACATAAAGCGAGGGTGCCCTGCCTGCAGTATGGGGTGAAGATATTGGTTCAGATTGTTAGGATGTGAGAGATTCGTGGGACTCTTCGGCCAAGCAACCCCTCTTTTCGTTGCCGTTGCATGCACAGATCATCGTGTTCTTGGTGTGTCGTGTCGCGGGTGCCTGGTGTGATGCTGCTGCCGCTGTCTTAGCACACAACCAGCCCTTTGTGGATTGAGTTGACTGTTTAAGTTCAGTGCTAAATTCAAGACTTCATTAATTACCCTGTTTCCCCCAAAAATAAGACCCAACTGGAAAATAAATCCTAGCATGATTTTTCAGGATGCTGGTAATATAAGCCCTACTCCCAAAATAAGCCCCAGTTAAGACTGTCAGCCAGATGGGTCCATTTAGTATCGCATTTCCCCCCAAATAAGCCCTAAGCCCTAATGCGTCTTTTGGAGCAAAAATTAATATAAGATCAGGTCTTATTTTCGGGGAAACACGGTAGGCGAATGAGTCATTTGAGCAGCAGCGGAGTAACTCTTCAGCAGCGAAGTGTCGTGGGGTTAGTTTATATTTTCTAAACTTGCATGATTGCGTCTTCGCTTAGGCTGCTTATTAATAGGAGTTGATGAGTCAAAATCATTGCAGTCTTTTTTTTCTTCTTCCGCTCAATGCAGTCGTGGAGAGGTTTTATAAGGAAGATACCCCACCTAGCTGGCTAGAGAAAGGGGGGAACAGAAGCAGCTTGCCCCTTCCCTTCCCCTTGCCTTTTCTCTCTTGGTTGCAAGACCATATTGTCTGCTTTTGACATAAAAAGGGTAAGAAGGGCCTGCGAATTTATGGAGAAAGGCTAGCCAATGAATGCAGCATACAGGATGTTTTGTATTTTCCGTTCCATGGGATCGGTGCGTCTGTAGTTTTGAGTGTTGGGAAGGGAATAATATTGGCAATTTACAACCTAACACTGCGTGTATTTTTGCTGCAGGGGACAAAACAGTTGAGTTATCGTAAGACCAAAAGTCTGCCCTTTTGTATTAAAATGAATGTAACAAAGCCTTCGCCGTCCTTTATTGAAAAGGGTTACCGACAGAGGGCAGGGGGTTGAAACATCATGTCAGAAACACCCAAACCCAGCAGCTCAGAAAACAAAACAACAACAACGAACGTACTTTGTTTATATGTATTAAAACAAAACTGTTTTAATGAAAGCTTCCTTTTTCTGTATGGAAGATTGTGATTTTTCAGTCGTCTTATGGCAATTGGGTAAAACTGTGCAACCTCTATGACGCCAAGCTGCTATCCAGCTGCTAAAAGGAATAAACAATAAATTGCAGTATTTGTAAAACCTCAAAGAAGCAGTGAATTTTTTTTCCTTTGCAAATGGAATCCGAGGCTCTGATACGCTGGCCTTAACTTTCCAAAGCCAGGGTTTAATTCCCCGATCTCAATGTTTCTTAGCCTTAGAGACTTTAAGGTACATGGACTTCAACTCCCAGACAACCCCAGCCAGCATTTTATTGGCTGGGGCTTTCTGGGATTTGAAGTCCAAACACCTTAAAATTGCTGAGGTTAAAAAACCGTGCTCTAGTATTTCCAGATGGTCTGAGAGAGATTTTTGTCTTTTTTTTTTTTTTAATTTGATTTATATGCCGCCCTTCTCCGGAGACTCAGGGCGGCTTACAATGTGCTCAGCAATAGCCTTCATCCTTTTGTATATTTATACAAAGTCAGCTTATTGCCCCCACAACTGGGTCCTCAATTTACCTACCTTAGAAAGGATGGAAGGCTGAGTCAACCTTGAGCCTTGGCGAGATTCGAACCTGCAGTAATTGCAGACATCTGGTCTTAATAACCAGCTTAATAACAGGGTGCCTTAGACCACTGTACTACCAAGGCTCACCGGGGCCTGTGGGGTAGGCATGTGGATAAAAATCGATGATTGCTTTTAAAAAATGAAAAAAAATTGGATTTTTTTAAAATTTAAATTGGATTTTTTTTTATTTTTATCAAATTTATTTGAATAAAATGCTTTTGGAGTAAAAATGTATCTAAGGATAGTTTTCTATTTAAGATAACACTAATAATTTAGTTTATTCAGCATGCAATGGAGCTTAGTTATGTAGCACGAGGCTGTATATTCTGCAATATTGGGACTGTCGGTGAGCCAACGGCAGGTCAAAGAAGGAGCCGCTGCGGGACAGAGATGACAGTCGCTCTTTATAAATTATGATTTAAATCGAGTTGATTTAAATCAAGCCTTTTTATTCGTGATTTAAATCTTGATTTAAATCGAAGTGATTTAAATTGACGTGAATACACTCTCACAGAGAGGGCCTCCTCAGGGTGCCGTCGGTCAAGCAATGTCGGCTGGCGGCCCACAGGGGGAGGGCCTTCTCTGTGGGAGCACCCGCCCTCTGGAACGAGCTACCTCCCGGAATACGGCTGATTCCGGATCTCCGCACTTTCCGTAAGGCCCTGAAGACGTTTTTATTTCAGCAAGCCGGCCTGGCCTGAATAGGTTTTAGGGTTTTTTAATTGTATTGCTAGGGGTTTTAAATTGGGGTGGCCATTTAATTTAATTTATTCTTAATTATTTTAACTTTTATATTGCATGTTATTTTAATTCTCGGCTGTTCACCGCCCTGAGTCCCTTCGGGGAGAAGGGCGGGATATAAATTTAATAAATAAATAAATAAATAAATCAAATCCACCCTGCATGTGGGGCTGACAGTTACACAAGAGGAGAAGTCGATGGAGATTCTCGGTCATCCAGGTCCCGGTTGCCCCAAAGAGGCTTTTTCAAGCGGCCAACTGGACTTTTCTTGTTTTTCTTTGAAGGCATTTCACTTCTCATCCAAGAAGTTTCTTTAGCTCATCCTTGGATGAGAAGCGAAACGTCTTCAAAGAAAAACAAGAAAAGTCCAGTTGCCTCTTGAAAAAGCCCCTTTGGGACACTAGAGGAGAAGATTGAGGACTGACTGGTTTTGAACCTAAGCCAGCCTGCAGCACCAAGAACATACAGCAGCCTAGAATTTTACAAATATTTTGTGTTACACTGCAGGTCTCTGATTCACACTCTGCAGTCTCTTATGGTAATGGGAGTTTTGATGACGACGTGGAGCTTTTCCTTCAATCGGAGACTGACTCCCGGAGACTCCAGAAGCCAGATCTGGGGCCTGTGTTAAAGGAAAATAAATGCTTCTTAATTGCCTTGACTCCCCTTTAAAAATCTTGGGAATGTGGCAAAAATACTGACTCTTCTGGCCAAGCATGTTTCATCGAGTGACGTTACATTTGCAATAATACAGCTGTTTACTGATTTCAAATAGTATTCGGTGGTGGTTCAGATTTGGGTTGCCAAGTAGAGTAAGGAGGCCTGAAAATAAATCCAAAGTAAATTTGAGCTGTTGTTGTTTTTTTAATTCTCCAATCTGACCCTGAACGTAAATCTTCCGATTGGAGCGCACCCCAAATTGGTACGTATCGCTGAAGGTACTTGATATTGTCTTCCGTGGAGATGTATAGACTGGATGTGTGCGATATCACCCATATTGCGATCTTGCTGCACAAAATGACACGAGTACCGTATTTTTCGGAGTATAAGACGCACCGGAGTATAAGACACACCTTAGTTTTTGGGGAGGAAAATAAGAAAAAATCTGATAGCTAGAGGTTGTCCTGAACCCCTGCGAACCCCCAGCAGCCCCCACCCACCCCTGGGTTATTCTAAAGAAGTCTGCAGCTTTAAAACAACGTGCCGTAGGATAAAATAAATGGACTCAATAAAACAAAGCATTTATTTTCCCTGCTCAGTTGTATGGAAATCCTTCATGTAGATGGCATCTGTTCAAAGGAAGAGCCTTTGAAAGGACCGGCAGCATTAATTATACAAATGTGTTTGGTGGGTTTGAATTAATAGGCCAGGCAAGTTTTTTCTCTTTTGCTTCTCTGTTGAAAGAATCGTATATGGTGTCTTTGGAAACAGTTTTTGGCACAACGGGGAATTCTGAGATCCCCACGTAATTTTTCTTGGCCATCTTGGAGCTGGTTGTGATGGTGTAGGCATTACTCCGGTAACATTTCATGGAGGACATGCAGAAAGTCTCTCTTATCCCCCTCCTGAAGTTGGCATTGTATGCCGAATACAACATAGGTTTCAAGGCCGAGGAACTAAACGATATCCAAGTCACCATCAAAAAGACCAAGGCGCTTTTCCTACGATCGGTCTCAAGCGGGTGCCACAGTTGGACCACGTAAAATGGGAGCCACGAGAGCAGAAAGAGAGCATTTAACATCAGGAACATTTTGATTGTTTTCACCTTTGTCCTAGGGACCACGTTCATCGTCCTCCGGACTGTTCTGCCCTCGCTCCCGATTTTCCAAATGTGCTTGATGACTTTTTGGTAAAAGAAAATGATGAGAACCGACGGAATCAGGAAAGCTACTAATACATGGATGATGCTATAAACGGCGCCATCCCAAGAATAAGGAGGGAAAAACCGGCAGTGATGGTCTCTGTCCAAGCCCCCAAAAATGAAAACCGGAGACATCAAGGCTGAATTGAAGATCCAAGACGCCGCAATCATTTTTTTGGCTTTTTCCCTCGTCACCTTGAAACTTAGCGGGTAGACGATAGTGTAGAACCTGTCAACGCAGATGGAAAGCAAGACATAAATTTGAATCCCGGGGGTGAGATACTGAAAATACCTGATTGTCTTGCACATCATGCTCCCCAGTGTCCATCCGTCAGACGCTAACTGGAACAGGACAAGCGGTGTGCACCCAACACTAATCAGCAAGTCTGCACAGGCCATGGAGACCACGAAATAATTGGTGGTCGATTGAGTCCTCCTGCTCCTGTAGATGACGAGGCAAACCAGGGAGTTTCCGAAGATGGAGAATAACCATAACAACCCCCAAAGCAAGCTGGCAATGATGATTTCTTCAGGCATCAACTCATACTGTGAAGCTGTGCTGTTTTTCTCTAACCCAGGCTCCTTGGACAAGGTAGTGGCCTCGTGGCTTCCCAAAGGGTTCGAGGTTTCTGCCTGAGGGTGGTTTTGTTGCAGGAGACCTGAGGTTGGGGTGAGAAGAGGCGTGGTGTGGTGATCCATGTCTTGGGAGAGCAGCATAGTCAGTCTTTCCCTTAGAGGACTGTATGGGGAGAAAGATCCATCAGTTGTTTTAGGAGTAAAGGAATAGTAACAATCATCACTTTGTCTTCGTGACAGAATAAGAGTTGGAAGGACCCTTGGAGGTTGTCTTGTGCAAACCCTTGCACAAGCAGGAGATCTATACCATCCCAGACAAATAGCTTTCTGACCCCTTCTTCAATGGTGGGATTCAGCCGGTTCGGGTCGATTCGGGCGAACCGGTAGTTAAATTGCTGGCTGGCTTCACTCCTTCTCATCCCGTCCCTTCCAGGAGTCCCCACACACCCCATTTTAATTGCCAGGTAAGTGCAGGGAGGCTTCCTAGGGCCAAAACGGGGCATGGGGTGTGTGCGGTGTGCCCTCCTGTGGCACGTTTTTGCTCCCAGGGGGAGTGCAGGAGGCCAAGTGCTACCTATCACGCCCCCTGGCCATGCCCACCATGGCCACGCCCACCCAGCCGGTCATTAGGGCTGAGAACCGGTTTTTAAATTATTTGAATCCCACCACTGCCCTTCTTAACAACCTCCATGTCAGCACTTCAACCTGCATTTACTCTAGTGCTGACATAAGAAGGAGAAGAGGGGGCAGCCGGCAAGAGGACGCTTGACATTTCACCTACTTATTTTCCCTGAAGATAATATCCCCTAGGAGATGAGATGGGAGGGGGGACATTCCTGGGAGCTTAAGTAGTAGATGTGGGGAGAGTGATTTGGAAGAAGGCCAATGAGACGCAGAGCTTTGGGGAACGGAAAGGGAGGGTTTGGGGTCAGGAAGTCAGAGTTGGCTACGCCACGATCGGGGGCAGATTGTCGTGCTTAATAAAATGAAAGATTTCTTCAAAGACTATCTGTTTGGAAATGCAATTTATTTTATTTGAGACGATATCGAAACCTGACACTCCAGTGATGGAGCATCCACAACTTCTGAAGGCAAACTGTTCCAATAGTTAATTGTTCTCAGTGTCAGGACATTTATCCTTACAGTGAGAACAATATACCAGTGGTACAGCTTGCCTTCAGACGTTACATGCTACATGTTACATGCTGTATTAACTGATGGCACTGCGGTGGGGGGCATCTAGGGCAGGGGTCTGCAACCTTGGCAACTTTACGACTTGTGGACTTCAACTTCCAGAATTCCTCAGCCAGCATGATCTGGGGGAGCAGCATGCGATGCAATCAGCACCAGGCTGGAGGAAAGAGATAGATCAGCGTTGGTGTAACCTTCTCAGCCAACTTCCAATAAAGTCAATCGGGAAAGCCAGATCCACTTAACCATCATGGGAGTCACTTAGCAACTTCAGTGATTCACTTAACAACCATGCCAAAAAAAAAAAAGATTGTAAAATCGGGCGTGACACACACTTAACAATAGCCTTGCTTAGCCTTCTACTTCTGTTGGGAAATTCTGCTTCCAGCTGTGATTTTAAGTCAACGATTAACTGTAATGTAATTTCAAGTTTGCCGTCGAACTTTGTTTTAGCCTAAGATTAAGGAAGTGGCGACCCTTAGAAAACTCTTAGGGAGAACGAGGTTGGTTTGTTTGTTTGTTTATTTATTTATTTATTTATTTATTTATTTATTTAATTAATTAATTAATTTATTGGTTCGATTTATATGCCGCCCTTCTCCGGAGACTCAGGGCGGCTTACAATGCGTTAAGCAATAGCCTTCATACTTTTGTATATACCTGCTTAGTAGGGCTTTCGGGGGCCCCTAAGCGGTGTTCTTTTTTTTTTTATACAAAGTCAGCTTATTGCCCCCACAATCCGGGTCCTCATTTTACCTACCTCGAAAGGATGGAAGGCTGAGTCAACCTTGAGCCTGGTGAGATTTGAACTTGCAGTAATTGCAGGCAGCTGGTGTTACTTAACAGCACTTTAGTCTGCTGCGCCACCAAGGCTCCGAGGTTGCAAATCAATGTGATCCTAAGCTCCACTCTTTATAGAATTTATAAAGAGCAACATTTAGAAAGAATAGCAAATGCATATTGTGCTGAGAGTCTGCATGGGAAGATCAGGGGAGAAACCAATGGAAACATATAACTCTGCTAGCAATAATTGTACACAAACAGTACAGGATGAGTACCTCACTTAGCACTTATGTTTCCAACATTTTTTGATAGGGGTATTTCAGGGCAGATGAATGTATTGCCACAATTACTTACGTTTTAAAAATTAAGCACTGATCCAAAGGATTTGGTCCAACTAACAGTTTCCAAGAAAATAGCATAATATAAATTGTAGACTCTTCATATTTATAAACTACAGGCATATAGATGTCACATTCCAGGTTTTTTATTTCTTGCACTTCTATGTTTTCCAGTGGAATATTTGCATAGGGGTCCAAGTTTTTTTTTGCTGGATTTCACAATAGGTATTATCTCAATAACTTGAAATATTATAACATATAACTGATCTAATCTGTTGGCAGATGAAATTCTATATATGGCCCTTACAATTTGGCATCCTCCAGAGAGACAGCTTTTGCTACTCTCTGTTGTTTACTACTAGCATTCATTGAGTTGCCAAGGTTAAAGAGCTCCCACTTGAGTTGACATGAAAAATTATTATTATTGTCATTAACGTTCATAGGATGCCAAACTCTGAGGATGCTTAGCAATTTACAAGCTAAAACACGCAAGAAGTACCGTAATATCAGGAAAAGTGCACACATGGAAGATTCATTAATTGTTAAGCTACAAAACTGACTTAACAACCAAATTGAGGTGCAATCAAGGCTCCAAAGCCTCCAGAATTGCTCAGTTTTGAGTAGCTTTTAAACAGACTATGGACCTTGGAAGTTTCCTAGTCCAGCCCTCTGCTCAAGCAGGAAACCATTTTCAAGCAGGAAGCCCATTTCAGACAAATGGCTGTCCTGTCTCTTCTTAAAAATCTCCAGTGTTGGAGCATTCACAACTTCTGCAGGCAAGTTGTTCCACTGATTAATCGTTCTAACTGTCAGGAAATTTCTCCTTAGTTCTAGGTTGCTTCTCTCCTTGATTACTTTCCATCCATTGCTTCTTGTCCTGCCTTCAGGTGCTTCGGAGAATAGGTTGACCCCTTCTTTTTCGTATCAGCCCCTTAGATATTGGAACACTGCTATCATATCACCCCTGATCCCCCTTTTCATTAAACTAGACATGCCCAGTTCCTGCAACCATTGTTCATATGTATTTAGCCTCCAGAGAAAAAGGCAAGTGTCAACTTGCAAAGCTTTCAAGTTGCCATGAGCAGGAGGGAGGGAGAACTGATAGAGCTGATTGATTTCCCTAACTGAAGTGCATTCCATACATTCTTCCTGACCGCAATCAGAAGGAGGGTGTTGGATTTCACAGCCAGCCAAAGTGGTTAATCGGAGAATGTGATTTATGACATGGCCAGAGAGGAGGGGAGAGACCGAGTCATAGGGGAATGTAAATCTACGTGGGATTAGTTCTAACTGCATCTGAATATTTCTGAAATGGTGCTCCTAATAAATGACTGTATTTCTTTTGAAGTTCGGCTCATGGCTCATGAATTAATTAGGGCATCTTTCGGAAACTTCACAGCAAGATGGAGCCTACCAAATGTTTGTGGGAAAGCTGTTCCAAAGGACCAACCCAGATAGCAAAAGGCAGTGTCTCTGAGCCTCATCTTCACTTTTCTCAAATGGGGCATCAACAGATTGAACTGGTTGGACTGAATCCAACAGGAAAATAACATGCACAATTTTAAATTAGCAATATGGGTTGCTAATTTCTATTGTAATGCGAATTGAATACAAGTTTACATACTGATTCCTCAAAATTGTGTAATATAGTTAGCAATGTTTTATTTCGTTTTAGTGATGGACATAAATCGTCTTTCTTTAGAACCATATCCTTATCAGCCTTATCATAATTGGTTATTGGATTTAATTGAATGACTCTTTGATTATTAGATTTGTCTTCAATACATTGATTTAGGCGTATGACTCCTGATTCCTAGCATTTGGCTTTATTTTTCATTAATAGGACATGAATTGTTAAAAGAAAATGTAAAATAGCTTCTTTAAAGCATTATTTTGGCATGAAGAATTGCTTTCTTTTGCTAATTTCTGAAAGGGCTTCACAACTGCCTTTTGTGAGGAGGCTTTCGAACTGAGTCTCAGCATGTGTCATATAATAAGAAGCTAAAAATGCATGATTCAGTTCTAACACAAATGAACAGACAGCAGAATGGAACAAGACGTTTTGTCCAAAGTATGTACTTTTTCATGCTTGCTATATTTCAATGCATTTAACATTCAGAACCAAAGCAGTGATATCTTTTGGGGAGGGGGGAATAAGAAGAGGGTTTAAAAAAAACCCCCTCTATTGTGAACTTTCCGAAAGATGCCCTAATTAATTCATGAGCCACAAGCCAAACTTCAAAAGAAATACAGTCATTTGACCATTTCCGTACATGATTCACATACACCAAAGCTCTGGAAGTTTTAAAGAAGAGATTGGACAACTATTTGTCTGAAATGGTATAGGGTTTCCTGCTTAAGCAGGGGGTTGGACTAGAAGACCTCCAAGGTCCCTTCCAACTCTGTTATTCTATTCTATTCTATTCTATTCTATTCTATTCTATTCTATTCTATTCTATTCTATTCTATTCTATTCTACTCTACTCTACTCTACTCTACTCTACTCTACTCTACTCTACTCCACTCTCTATTCTATTCCAAGGCCCCTTCCAATTCTGTTATTCTATTCTATTCTATTCTATTCTATTCTATTCTATTCTATTCTATTCTATTCTATTCTACTCTACTCTACTCTACTCTACTCTACTCTACTCTACTCTACTCTATTTTCTATTCTATTCCAAGGCCCCTTCCAACTCTGTTATTCTATTCTATTCTATTCTATTCTATTCTATTCTATTCTATTCTATTCTATTCTATTCTATTCTATTCTATTCTATTCTCTACACTCTACTCTCAACTCTACTCTCTACTCTATTCTATTCTCTAGACTCTAGACTCTAGACTCTAGACTCTACTCTACTCTACTCTACTCTACTCTACTCTACTCTACTCTACTCTATTCCTAGGGAGCCTTCAAAAAGATACCAGGTTATTGATAGAAGAGAATATCTGTAACTCAGAGTTGAACTGTGGGGCCCTTGATGCTCTCTGAGCTTGGTTATTTTCTTGCAGATGTTTCATTACCCAACTAGGTAACATCATCATAGAACATCAAGGACCCCATAGATACCAAGTTAATGCTTTTTTTTCTGCGAATGATCCTCTGCTCTGGATGTGAAGGGTTCATTTTGCTTCTGTGAACTACAATCAAGGCAGCTGCAGCCCCATTCTAGAGCAGACCAAAGCCCCATTCCTGCACACAAGACCAGTCAAAGGCCAGCAAGAAAGTCATGAGTGGGATATTGGCAAACTGTACCTTCTCCCTCATGTATTAACCACTGACAGTCTTTTTCTTCATTAATTTGTTTCTGAGCACCTTTTAAAAATCAACTAACTCAATGAACGTCTTACAGCTGCTTACCCCATATATTAAATATGTATAGTATCAAAGAATTCTTCACTGGGTATTTTCTAGGCATTGAGTCCCTATAAAGGAATTTGCTTTGCTTTAATTGTATTTTTCCCAAAACATAGTAAAGGTAAAGGTTCCCCTTGCACATATGTGCTAGTCGTTCCCGACTCTAGGGGGTGGTGCTCATCTCCATTTCAAAGCCAAAGAGCCAGCGCTGTCCGAAGACGTCTCCATGGTCATGTGGCCGGCATGACTCAATGCCAAAGGTGCACGGAACGCTGTTACCTTCCCACCAAAGGTGGTCCCTATTTTTCTACTTGCATTTTTTACGTGCTTTCGAACTGCTACTTCCCCAAACATACTGTGAATTAAATGTTATCAATGATGTACTAAACAAATTTAAGAACAGAAATTTCAGCACATATCGGTGCATCCTTGAAGTTGAATCACGTCACACAAATAATATCATATTAAATCAGATTTGATATGGTCATTTTGGGTAGTGAGATGGACAGCATATTAAACCAGCCAACCAAGAAATAAATAAATGAATATATAAATTTGGTTCCATGAAATTTAAATGGAGAATGAATTAAATTAGATTGAAATATCCCCATGTCTAAAGTACTCTGGTATACAAACATTCTGAAGAAATGTTTGAAGAAATCGGTTTTGGCAAGAGTAAAGAGGAAAATTGCCTGAGTTTCTCAGGGCAGGGATGTCAGTCATGCCAATAGACATGACAAGAGTTGTCCTGCTTCAAAGCTGAGTAGGGCATGGCAAAAAGATGATGAAGCATGGAGAAGCTGAGAAGGCTAAGCAGGAAACACTGGAACACTCAAATGGACAGAAGGCAATCAGCTACTACATAAGGTAAAAATAAAGGTCCCCCTTGCATATATGTGCTAGTTGTTCCCGGCTCTAGGAGATGGTGCTCATCTCCATTTCAAAGCTGAAGAGCCAGCGCTGTCCAAAGACATCATGTGGCCGGCATAACTAAACGCCAAAGGCACAGGGAGTGCTGTTACCTTCCCACCACAGGTGGTCCCCATTTTTCTACTTGCATTTTTTACCTGCTTTCGAACTGCTAGGTTGGCAAAAGCTGGGACAAGTAAGGAGAGCTCACCCCGTTATGCGGCACTAGGGATTCGAACCGCTGAACTGCCGACCTTTCGATCGACAAGCTCAGCGTCTTAGCCACTGAGCCACCACGTCACTAGCTACTACATAGTGGCTTCTTTTCAGCCCCCCAAAACAGGTTTTTTTATCTGACCATGCAGTGTTATGTGTTGAAGAGTGGAAAGCATGGATGACTGTCCAGAAAGATCTGATGAGATTTTACTAAACAGAGAGACCTTTGACCCGGCTGAATTTTAGCTCTGGCTTAGCCAGTCTTTTTTAGGAGATCCGGCTTATCGTTGCCACAACGGAGACTCCATCTGCAGAGTTGAGGTTTCACAAGAGAATGTGACTGGATTCTAGGCCAGTTTGGAACTGCTTCTGTCCTTTTAATTCTACTTTTAAGGGATCTGTCCCAGTGAAACCAGCAAAGATCTCTGAGCTGTACATCTTTGAGAGTCCATTTTTTGGGTTTGTATATTTTTAATTCCTCAACAGTAGAAAATCTAATCTAGATCTGATTTCTTTCACCCGCTGTCTTTTGAGATCTGTGGCATTATTCTTTCCACTTTCTCCTGATCCCAATTCATTGGGCATACTGCTTTAAAAGATATTCCTCGTTTATTTTTCTTTCTGCTTTTACATTTAGGAATAATTCCCTGTTGAGCGTTCAGTGTAAACCATTAATCCTACAGATCTCCATGCCATCATGTTCAGTGGCATTCAGTCACAGTACTGAAAAAACAGCACGAATTCAAACTATCGGTCCATTAACACCAATATTGTGGGTTTTTTGGCTAGCGCCCACCCTTTTACATCAATCTCCTTTCCAGACTTGCCACAAGAGATACCCGATGTGCCAGTTTTAATCCTGTGCTTGCAAACTACATATCCCCAAACCTATAGAGCCTCACTTTCCATGCAATCCTGAAGGAATCTGCACCACCGGCTGTTCTAATGGCAGGAATAACTGGTATTTAAAAGGATGTGAGATAGCTGAACTGATTTCATTTTTTATTCATTCATTTTATTCAGCAAGGTCCAAAGAAAAAGAACATTAACATTAAAATTTCAATGTTTCTCCCCTGATCCAATCCCCTACTTCCCAGAAGGAAGAATGCAGAACGAATCCTACCTGTTTCCAAGCACAATTCCCAATTCAGCAATGTTCCCCATGGAGAATTTTGGTTGCAAGGGCCAGCAGCTTCATTTTGGAAGCCAGTTTCAATATTCACCATGGCTCTACGTCTGGATGTTGGTCCGCCGAGGGTTAAATGAAAGTCAAACATGTTGCACTTCCTCCTTTCCCTGGAAAAAGAAATAGTGATGTTGCTTGGAACTCAGTGCTGATACTGCTTGCAAGGTCCTAACGTGGATCGCATGGAAAATGAGTCAGGTGGGTGGCCCCCTCCCCAGGAGCTAAACTAAAACTCCCCCATATCTTTTCTTTAAAAAAAAGAAAGAAAAGGATTTGCTATTCAAGAACAATCCCGTTGCGCTAACCAACAGCCCTCAAATTTATCTGCATACGTTAGTAACTGTTAGGGGGAACTTGCCTGTAATGTGTGAGGTGTGGGTGGGAATTGACACACTCCCACCCCCGCCTTGTTGAAAGTCATTTATACTGTAAGTAAATAAGGCATTTGCAGCACCATGGACAGCGGAAGAGTCTCTGAAGGACGGCCATTCCTAAGTGGCTCAAACTGTTGCTTCTCTTGGGAGATTTCGTTAGCCCCCTTCCCCCGGCAGACATGAGATTCACAGAATCATAGACTCACAGGCCTGGAAAGGACCTTGGAGGTCTTCTAGTCCAGTGATCACCATCTGGTGGTCCCGGTCCACGAGAAAATTTTGGCGGTCCGCAGAAAAATTATTTGCGTTTTTTACATTGCATTAAATACTGTTTTATCTTTTTCAAAAATTCCTCTTAGTGGTCCGTGGGATTTAAAATTATGAATTTAGTGGTCCCTGAGGTCCGAAAGGTTGGTGACCCCTGTTCTAGTAAATCTCCCTGCCCAAGCGCAGGAGACCTTATTGCATCCCAGACCAATGACCGTCCAATC
The DNA here is from genome assembly GCF_029215685.1 of Pituophis catenifer annectens. NCBI lineage: Eukaryota > Metazoa > Chordata > Lepidosauria > Squamata > Colubridae > Pituophis > Pituophis catenifer. The sequence goes on along the minus strand of NW_027256887.1, from coordinate 9,698,310 downwards.
TTTTCTTGAAAGTCTCCACTAATGGAGCACTCACACCTCCCGGAGACAAGCTGTTCTATTGATTAATTGGTTTTATTGCCAGGAAATTTCTCCTTGGTTCCAGATTGGATCTCTCTTTTTTTTTTTAACGAGCTTCCGCCCACTGCTTCTTGTCCTGCCCTCGTGCGCCAAGAATGACACCCCCCATCCAACTGTTCACCTGAACACCCCATCCCACACTTACCTTTGCCGTCCCCCCCAAGGGGAAACGCTCCCCCCTGACCGTGCTTCTGCATCTCATCTCCCCACGCTGCCCTGCTCCATCTCTCTTCACCTCAAATGCTTCCGATCCCAAGGAAGGAGAAATTCAGATGGCATCCAGCTGCCGTCTCATGCTGACGTCCTGGTTGCCATGGCGCCACCGAGTGATTGTTGAAGAGGATGGTTTTCTTTCGCAACAGTCACCCTGGGCCCCCTGACAATCATTAGAGTGGAAGAGGAAAGAAGGAAGAAAACCAGGAATGGCAAAGGAGACGGCATTTCTCTAGATTCAGTAAAACAATCAGGTTTTCAGGTTAAACTCTTATTTTTCGGCCTCTTAGAATTTCAGTCTATGCTCAATTCAGCCTCTTCCTGTGTTTTCTGAGAAGTCTGGCTTCATCTTCACTAAACTCATCTTTAAAGGATCAAAGCCGTTTTAGAACCCTTCTGTGGCCAAATGTCTATGAAATTCTCAGTCATCCAGGTCATAGTTGTATCAAAAGTGGTTTTTATTTTTTTTTGAAAAGGCAACAACTGGACTGATTTTTTTTTTTTTGAGGAAGACAACAACGTTTTTTGAGGAAGCGAAACGTCCTTCCTCAAAAAAAAAAAAAATAATTCCACCCACTTGCCTTTTCGAAAATAAAAATCACTTTTGATACGATCCTTTTATGGCTTCCCACAGTTACCAAGCACCAGGGCTGGACTTCAAAAATTTTAGCAAGGGGTTCTCTGGCTGGCTGCTGGGTGGACGTGGCCATGGTGGGGGTGGCCTAGTCAGCCTCCTGCATCATGGCTCCGGAGGCTTTCCTCAAGCCTCCAGAAGGGCAAAAACGGCCTCCCCAGGCTCCGGAGGCCCTCTGGAGGCTGGAAACAAGCCCATTTCCGGCCTTCCTGAAGTTCCAGTAGGCCCGTTTTTTGACCTCTTAGAGCCTCCATACGCGCCCTGCACTGGCCTGCATCCAAAACAGGCCACGTGGTGACTCCTAGGAGGGGAGGGGAGGGATGGGCGGAGCAAGCCAGGAGTGGGATTTGGGAGTTCTCTGAATTGCACAGAATCTTAGCTAGAGGTTCTGCCGAACCCCTGCAAACTTCCAGCAGCCCACCCCTGCCAAGCACATATATCTGGCTGACATTGTAGGTATATTCTTTTTGCTTGGTCTTGAGAAATCTTCCTTTTGCCTTAGTCATGTATGACTGGTAAAAGTTGGGCATACCGAAGCAATCAGATCGATGGATAAGACTTGAGGGATGCACCAGGGAATGGTTTCCACTTCTATTTGACCAACATGAAGGTTCTGGAATAGGACGACAACGCCTTTCTGCCCAGTTCCTCAAACCCAATCAAGTGTTTTTTCAGAGGTAACTCCACATCAAGATGCCATTACCTGGGATAATGCATTAAATATAGCAGTGATGATTATTAGAGTCCTTCACTTTGAATTAACAAACAGCATTATCCCACTGAGGTTGTTGGATGGGAAAAATAATTAAATAATGCATGCTCCACTTTATTTTCTTTGTCAGAAGGGGTTATTCTGCCCCAAACCTGATTATAAATAAAAGTTACCAGATCAAATTATGTTCTACTGAATTCTGTGGCCCACTACCAGGATATGAGCCATTGTTCTGTCCCCAACCCCACGCACACACACCAACAGACGTTCAGGAGTTAAAGACCAAACCAGCTGGCAAAATCCTTTTCCTTATGATAACGGAACTTGGCAACAACCTAGTGGCTGCCTGCCCAGAGTTTATTATTTACAAAGAGGAGAGATAATTTCTCCCCACTTCTGATACATCAAAGGAAAGCAGCTCAATAATTACAATCAAGTCCAGAGATAATCCAGTCTTAAAGCAAAAGTCCGGCAATGCAGAATGGCGTGGAAGCTTTCAGCTTTGTTCGTCACAAGGTTTGACTGGCCACCACGCTCCCTTTTATATTCTGTGGGGTGTGGTCCAGTGACTCAGCCTAATCTCGGGCACGCCCTTTCTTCTGTTGCGCGCGCTTATCTCTGCGATGCTGGCATGGGTCCAGCCAAGACTCATTACCCTCATCACTGTCCATCTGTGGCTGCGTGGACGTGCTTGGCCCTGGCCCTATCTCTTGCCCTTTGGCGGACACCGAAGGCATTGCCAGAGAGGAGGGTCCTGGAGAGGGAGGCCTTGCCAACTCCTCCCCTTCACTCTCGGAGTCCTCTCCTGACGATGACACAGGCTCCGGTAATGGAGCCACAACAGCCATTCAGAACCGGGCTGTGGGAGTGTTGGCTGAGCATGTGCACGGGTGAGCATCTCCACTTGTGCAAGCAGTGGGAAAGCGTGTGCATACATGCTCCATTTGCATGAGCAGTGAGCACAGTTGCCCACCGGACACACAAATAGAGCTGCACATGCATATGCACATGCCTGCCACTCACACAGAACCAGGGGTGGGCTGCTGGGGGTTTGCAGGGGTTCAGGAGAACCTCTAGCTAAGATTCTGTGCAGTTCGGAGAACCCCCAAATCCCACTCCTGGCTGGCCCTGCCCGCCCCTGCCCTCCCCTCCCAAGAGTTCCCACGTGGCCCGTTTTGGATGCAGGTAAGTGCAGGGCACGCGTGAAATCTCAGGGAGGGCGAAAAATGGGCCTACCGGAAGTTCAGGAAGGCTGGAAACAGGCCCTTCGGAGGGCCTCCAGAGCCTGGGGAGGCCGTTTTCGCCCTCCCGGAGGCTCGAGGAAAGCCTCTGGAGCCTGGGGAGGGCAAAAACGCCCCCCCCACCATGGTGCAGGAGGCCGACTAGGCCACGCCCACCATGGCCATGCCCACCCAGCAACTGGGCAGAGAACCTCTTGCTAAAAAATTTGAAGCCCACCCCTGCGCAGAATCCTCTCCCCTGCACCAGTCTGCAAAAATGGAAGGGTTGGAGAACCCTGGAGATTTTCAAGGCCCCTTCCAACTCTATTGTTGTACTCTATAATGGGAGGTTGATCATAGTTGTTCCCAGACTCCACATCTATGGAGATTCTCCACCATCCATGTCATGGTTGTCCCAAAGGTGCTTTTCCAAAGGGCAACTGGATTTCCTTGATTTTTTTTTACTTTGAAAACTGAATGAACCGAAGAAGCTTCTTCGATGAGCAGGCAAATGTTTTCAAAGGAAATTATAAGAAAGTCTAGTTGCCTTTTGAAAAAGCATCTCCCAGACTCCATACGCAAAAAACAATTGGTGAGGCATCTGGAGGACATCCATTCTGATATATTTGGTCTCTGGAGACACAGTCTTGCCAACAAATACCGAGGATGGAGCGGAGACCATGCATGAGAAATTTCTCTAATGGTTTGATGTGCCTTTATCACAGAGTCCAGCATTCACATCATATATGAGAGAAGGAATCACTACAGCTCCGTAGACTTTCAACTTTGTGGAAATACAGATGTTGTCTTGACTGAGCATTCTAGTATGCAGCTGTCCAGAGGTGGTATTCAGCCACTTTGGACTGGTTCGGGCGAATTGGTAGTGACGACCTGCGGATGGGCCCGCCCACTTGCCGGGCGCAATCCTGTTCTATATCAATGTGTTTTTAATGCTGCCGCATGCGCAGACAGTGCGTGTAAGCAAACTGCCATGTTTTGTGATGCCACATGCATGCACAGATGGTGCGCGCATGCATTTCCGGTGCTGGGCGGTGCTGGTTGCCCACCTCTGTGCGTGAAGCCCACCTCTGTAGTATAAAATACTATATATAAAATATATAAAATACTATACTAATACTAATACTAATACTATATATAAAATATATAAAAAGTATAAAATACTTTTCCAACCCTAAATTATCACATTGATAGCATTTGCGTTCCAGGTTAATTCTCAATTTGAATCAATCTAATTTCAATGGGTTAACCTATGACCACAATGTTTCTTGACACTATTATTGTCAGGGAATTGCACAGCCAGTGTTCAAATGGAGTCAGAAACGCTGACACGAACTTGTAGTTTTATATAAATGAATATATTTTATATTTAAATTTACAGCAGACGAGATAGTCAGGAACATCATGAGGTAAATCACAAAATGGCATTCAGAGCACCCAGAAGAAGAAAAAGGCGGGAAAAAGGGAAACTCCCCCTTTCCCCTACAGCAACCAATCATAGCGTAGATTGCCTCATGCAGAAGCACATTATTACATCATGAGATAAATTGTCAGGTAAATCACAGAATGTAGCGCATATACGAAAAGAAAAAGACGGGAAAAAGGGAAACTCCCCCTTTCTCCTACAGCAACCAATCATAGTGTAGATTGCCCCATGCGCCCATCACTACATCATGAGATAAATCATTAGGTAAATCACAGAAGATAGAACACATACAAAAAAAAAAAAAAGGTGGGAAAAAGGGAAACTCCCCCTTTCACCTATACCAACCAATAATAACATAGATTACCTCATGCAAGATCCTGCACTCTCCAACCAATCAACTACAACTCTGTGTTCTGGCCCAATATACCTTTTACTGTTCCAGCTATTAAATATCTTAGCAATTCTTGCCAAGAAAGAGTTTTAATAAATATTTCATCCGATGTTTGTGGGTAAACATCCTTTGAACGGAAATGATATCTGACATGAATTCACCACCTCTTTCCATGAATTTTTTGTTTGGAATGCAGGTCTTTTGTCACCCAGCCGAACCCACAAGATCACTCACAAGATCCCCGAACTCCAATTTTTCCCTCTGCTGCCGGTACAAAAAAAGGCAGGGTCATTGTCGGAGCAAATGTCCAAGAAATTGTAAACTGAGCCCTGGTTTTCTCACATGCCACATTTGTGATGGCAATAAAAACTACCAAGTCACCACCTCAAAGCTTGAGGAGCAATCTGAGTCAATCAGATTTGCACATTAAGGTGGACCACTATAGTCATTCGTGATAATTTTAAAAAATGGTGGAATGTCACCAAGAGTATAAAATTCCAGTTTTGTTGCAATATTAAAGAGGAGAAGCTGACAAATGTTGGGGTTCCTGAATAGAATATATCTAGTAACAGATTAACAGACTTGGAAGGGACCTTGTAGGTCATCTAGTCCAACCCCCACCCAAGCAGGTGGCCTACACCATTTCTGACAAATGACAGTCCAATCTCTTCTTGAAAGCCTCCAGGGATGAAGCTCCCGCAACTTCTGAAGGCAACTCCTCTTCCATTTGTTGATTGTTCTCACTGTCAGAAAATTTATCCTTATTTCTAGGTTGAATCTCTCCTTGTTCAGTTTCCATCCATTATTCCTTGTCTGGCCTTCAGGTGCTTTGGAAAATAGCTTGACCCCTTCCTCTCTGTGGCAGCCCTTCAAATATTGGAACACTGCTATTATGTCTTCCATAGTCTTTCTCTTCACTAGACTAGCCATGCCCAGTTCCTGCAATTGTTCATTGTTTGTTTTAGCCTCTAGTCCCATAATCATCCTGGTTCCTCTTCTCTGCACTCTTTCTAGAGTCTCAGCATCTTTTTTATAATGTGATGACCAAAACTGGATGCAGCATTCTAGGTATACTGTATATACTACTGTATACATAGTATATACCACTAAGACTAGTAATGACTGATTGTAGATATTCCCCCCTCCTTTTTTTCCTCCGTTCCCCACCAAGCTTGCTGAATCTTTCCTACAACCTGGCTGAGAACATACTGTTCCATGCAGTGAATTTATTATATCTTCACAACAGTTCTTGCAACCGGTCCTGTAAACAGTCCCAGTTTCACCCTCCATGAGCAACTTTAAGGAGTTTAAGCATGCACATCCAAGCAGAGATTCATCACCAAAACTGGAAGGAGAAGAAGAAAATGAATCATAAAACAAAACTACAAATGTGGCCAAAAAAAACAAATAAACCCCTAATGGAAAAGTATTGCATTGCACAATTATATGTAGATCCACCAGGTGAAGCTGTAGGACTGTTCATTAAATCCAACGGATGACAGGAACTCAGTTACGTTTGCTGGCTTACAGGAAATACCCCCCCCCCTTTTTTTTTTTTAAAAAAAAATCTGTTTATGGAATATTTTGTTGCTCGATTTTGTTATTTCACTGTAAAACAACCTGAGTTGCAAACACAGAGTTATAAAAGGAGCTTCTTATATGTAGTATAAGATATATAAAAGACATTAATGGTGAGCCAGCAAAAATGATAAAAGGACACTCAAAAATCAACGAGGAAAATATTGCCTAAAGAGACTCTTACGAACATAGCAATCAAAATCAGATACATTTTTTTTCAGGTATTGATTCCTGATATGCAAAACTTTGCACCTTTAACATAAGTTTTCCTGCATGAGTTTTCCTGCATCAAAAACGTCATCAAAAAAGCACAACAAAGAATGTTCTTTCTGTGCCAACTCAGAAAGCTCAAACTGCCGAAAGAGCTGCTGATCCAGTTCTACAGAGGAATTATGGAGTCTGTCATCTGCACCTCCGTAACTGTCTGGTTTGGCTCTGCAACCCAACAAGACAGACACGGACTTCAGAGGATAATTAGAACTGCAGAAAAAACAATGGCTACCAACCTGCCTTCTATTGAGGACCTGCATAGTGCATGAGTCAAAAAGAGGGCTGTGAAAATATTTACAGACCCCTTGCATCCTGGACATAAATTGTTTTAACTCCTACCCTCAAAAAGGACGCTATAGAGCACTGCACACCAGAACAACTAGACACAAGAACAGATTTTTCCCGAACGCCATCACTCTGCTAAACAAATAATTCCCTCAACACTGTCAAACTATTTACTAAGTCTGCACTACTATTAATCTTCTCATCGTTCCTATCACCCATCTCCTCCCACTTATGACTGCATGACTGTAACCTTGTTGCTGGTATCCTTAAGATTTATATTGACTGTTTACCTATGACTATCATTAAGTGTTGTACCTTATGATTCTTGATGAACGTATCTTTTCTTTTTATGTACACTTTATGTGCACCAAGACAAATTCCTTGTGTGTCTAGTCATACTTGGCCAATAAAAAATTCTATTCTATTCTATTCTATTCTATTCTATGAGAAAAGCTCAAATTCATTAAACAGCACGTGTACAGGTAGTCCTTGACTTACAGCCAATAATTCAGCAACCATTCAAAGTTACAAGACACTAAAAAAAAGTGAAAAAGTTTTTCACATGACCGTTGCAGCCTCCGCCATGGTCACATGATCAAAATTTGGCTGTTTGGCAAACTGGCATGTATTTATGACAGTTGTACTATCCCGGGATCATAGGATCACCATTTGTGTGACTTTCCCAGCCAGCTTCCCACAAGCAAAGTCAGTGGTCATTAAGCAAATCCACATTTGCTTAATGTGAGAGAAAAGTTATTTCTTAATTGCTGTGCCTATTAATGGCTTTTGGAATGGACAAGTAAATAAGTCAATCAGAAAGCAGCTAATGGGTTTGAATCTCCTGGGCTCTTATGTTCCCTCCCCTAACTGTCACCGTTGACAGTATAAAAGGAGATTCTTGACAGAAAACCGTTGGCAGTTCAGCTCTTCTGTTAGAAAACTGTGGGCAGTTTGGAAGTCAGAAGAGCAGTTCTGATGCAGTTTTGATGGTTTACAAGACTCTTTCTTCTGAGGAAGAATAGACAGAACTAACATCGCTTAGAGCGATTACATTATATATATAATATAGCTGACAGGATATTTATTGTTATATTAATAAAAACATTTATTGTTAACTGCTTCAGAGGCTCATTTGTTAAAGTAGATCGTAATAGAGAGAAAGGTTTACGGTACATTGATTTATTTCCTCCATGACACTTAATGACCATAAGTTTCACTTAACAACGGTGGCAAAAAAAGATTGTAGAAAGGGACAAAACTCGTTTAACAACTGCCTTGCTTAGCAATGGAAATTTTGGGCTCAGTTGTAGTCGTAAGTCAAGGATTATCAGTAATAATGAAGGAAAGATGAAGTTATTTTGTTTGTCATTATACAGTGGTGGCCAAGATTGTGGAAGCCTTTTGGGAAAAGTGTATTTTCTAAAACTAGTTAATAACACCACTTTTTTTTGGAGTAGTACCATAAAATTATATATCAATGAAAAGATAATTTAATCAAGAATAGAATGCAATAATTTTTATGGAGGATTTGCTATTAGAATAGCAGTTACAGTATAAAGAAGAAAAGTGAAACATGTAGAAAAAACAAAATATACAAAAATGATCACCATAGAAAAAACGAGATATACAAACATTATCACGTCAGTTAATAGTTAGTTGGGTAACCTTCAGTATGAATCATGGCCTTACAACATCTTCCCATGGAGTGAACCAAGTCTTTTAGTTCTGCGTGAATGTGAAACCAAGATTGAATGATTGCTTCTATTAACTGGGTTTTATTGCTGGGTTTTATTAACTAACAAGTTTCTTTAGTCGGCTCCATAGATTTTCAATTGGGTTAAGGTCATTCCAGCAGTGGAATATGATTATCTTGAATCTTTTCCTTCCCCCCCCAAAAAAGTGGTGTTATTAGCCATCAAACCTCAAAAATACACTTTCCCCAAAAGGTTTCCACAATTTTGGCCACTACTGTATAAGGATCAAGCAGGACATTGTGTGAGAGAGAGCACCCCCAACAGACAAGATAATGGTCATGACTGCAGAAAGACATCCCCCTTATTTAATGAGTCAAACAACCTTAAAGAATGTTGTGATACAATGGTAAAGAGCAACATTCTGCGGTGCATTTGTGCAAATGGGCGTGCATGAAATCTGGAATACGTGAGACTGCACTGATGTATAAAGCAGTAGAGATTTAATTGTGCTGTCTTTTTAAAATTCCAAACCAGCACCAGACACCACTGGCAGTCCTCACAGCCAGAAAGATTTGCTCCAAAAGATTTCAGCTTAGGCAGTGTGTGTAAAATAAAAGAATGTGAAGAAGACAAAAGATGCCTATACAAACAATCCATAGCCCTTAGTGAACAGGGTGAAGAAAAGTGTCTGGAGATAGGACAAAAGTGTTAACTCCAACTAGCCAAGCTTGAGTAGACTAATTAAGCCTTTTACAGGTAGTCTGTAACTTACAACTGTTTAGTGACTGTTTGAAATTACAACAGCATTAAAAAAAGTGACTTACTGTTGTGGTCCACTAGCGGCCTGTGCGGATTGTGGCTGATCCCCGACGATGAGGAGGCTGGTGTGGGGTTGCGCCAGCAGCCTGCGCAGCTGGCGTTCGCGTCGGACAGCGAGGAGGCTGAAGAGGATGTGGTGCCAGAGGCAGAGACTCAGCCAGGGTCTTCAGAACCTCCAGAGGCTCCTTCAAGTGGAGAGAGCGAAGTGGAGGAGCCTCTCCTCAATGCTCGAGCACACAGGGCTGCCAAAAGGCAGGAGTGGCTACTCAGGAGGAGGAGGTCTCCTCGAGAGTAAGGCTTGAGGATAATTGGCCACTCCCTTAGCCTATTTAAGTCGCACACAGTTAGGAATTTCTTGCTGGAAACAACGTGTAATTATTACAAAGCATTTTGGAGAGTGAGTGTCTTATCTTGTTTTCTGGGCTGGTTGCCAACCTTTGCCGGACTTTGTTTATTCTTGGTACGTTATAACTTTGATAAGGACCGTTGATGTGTGTCACAATCCTTGGGAATCCGGAACTGGGGCAGAACACTTACAACTGTTGATCATAGGGATTCTGCAATAGTCATAAGTGTGGAAAAAACAGTCGTAAGTCAAAACTTACGACTGTTGCAGCATCCCTATAGTCATGTGATCAAAGTGCAGATGGTTGGCAACTGACATGTACTTATGACGGTTGGGGTGTCCACCTTTTGTGACCTTCTGACAAGCAAAGTCAACAGAGAAGTCAGATTCACTTAACAACCGTATTACTAACTTAATAATTGCAGTGCATCAATACTTACCGATAGATTTGAAAATAATATATAAAATTAATGAGTGTACGGAATCAGATAGATTAACTAGATTGATCAATAGTAAAAAAGATTCAGAATTTTATAACAGTTGGAAAGTATGGTATGATTGGGTCCAGAAAAGGTGGGATAGAATAGATATATGATGATGTATATATATGATGGCAAATATGTATGTATAAAGGAATGATTTTATATTTATGGACAATGTAATCACATTATACCAGGGTGGCAGGATTGTATATTTTATTTGTGTATTGGTGTATAGAATATATTAATAAAAATTTATAAAAAATAATAATAATTGCAGTGCATCACTTAACAACTGTGGCAAGAGAAGTTGTAAAACAGGGATGGGTTCCACTTACCTTTACTACCAGTTTGCAATGGGAGCGCACGCTCTAACCATTCACTAAAATGAATATTTGTAACTCAAGGACTACTTATATAAGGCTTGGATTGCTGCATTCTGCCGAAGGCAGATCTGGGCATCCAGAGTTTTTATCTTGTCAGCAGTACGGCAATTTCTTTAGTTGTATGTTTCCTATCAATTCCTGTTGCTCCTTCTGCACGTGGGCGATGAGTATCAGAAGAGGTGAGGTTTATTGCTGTGCCTGTCAGAAGGCTGACAATCATTAATCTTGCCAGATACTACCAAAAAAAAAAAAAAAAAATTGATTGGTTAGGCTAGCCAGGGACAAAGACAGAACAGACTGTTCAATGATGTTACACCAAGATAGTACATTAGAGACATTTATGTTCCCAGCAGGAAATTGCTTGCTATTCTACAAAAAACCTTGATAGCTCTTTTTCGCAAATGCCTACTCCTTCCCCTTAAAAGCTATTCAGGTTTTTTTAATCGTTATTATACCTTGGTAGGAATTTCCACAGTCTCTTCCATGAGTCTCTTCCATGGTGAAGCACTAATTCTTTTTATTTATCTTTCCTTTCCTAGTATGATAAGAATTGGAGAAAATACCATATCCTTTCCCCTGAAATCAGGGTCAAATTATTATTATTATTATTATTATTATTATTATTATTATTATTATTATTATTATTAATTAAATTTATATACCGCCCTACTCCAGAAGGACTCAGGGTGGTGAACAGCCAAGATAAAATACACATAGTACAAATTATTAAAAACCATTTAAAATATATGAAATACCATGGCCCGAAAACAAATTTAGCAGGTTCTGACAGGTTCTGGAGAACTGGTAGCGGAAATTATGAGTAGTTCGGAGAACCGACAAATACCATCTCTGGCTGGCCCCAGAGTGGGGTGGGAATGGGGATTTTGCAGTATCCTTCCCCTGGAGTGGGGTGGGAATGGGGATTTTGCAGTATCCTTCCCCTGGAGTGGGGTGGAAATGGGGATTTTGCAGTATCCTTCCCCTGGAGTGGGGTGGAAATGGAGATTTTGCAGTATACTTCCCCTGGAGTGAGGTGGAAATGGAGATTTTGCAGTATCCTTCCCCTGCCACACCAAGCCACGCCCACCAACCACACCACACCCACAGAACCGGTAGTAAAAAAATTTGAATCCCACCACTGCCTGAAATCCATAATTTTATAATCCTCTATGTCAGCACTTTTCAGTGTTAGTAACTTTGAAATACAGATTTAACTGATTAACAGAGTTGGACGGGACCTTATAGGTCATCTAGTCCAACCCCCCACTCAAGCAGGAGACCCTACACCATTTCTGACAAATGGGAAACATGTGCACTTAACTCCCAGAATTCCCCACCGAGCATGCTTTTAAGATGTATAGACTTCAATTTCCAGAATTTCCCGGGTAGCATGCTGGCTAGAGAATTCTGGAAATTGAAATCCACATATCATAAACTTACTGAAGTTGGGAAACGCTGCTCTAAGTTATGTAATATTTATTTTATTTTTTACTGTTGTTTGATCCTATTATAAGACATAAGAAATAACATGCTGTTTAGATCAAGTTAATTTATACTGCATTCTCTAGCAATTATTAACGCACTGATATTTAGATAACTTAAAACGTTTAAACAGAGGTAGGTGTGACATAATGTAACAACTAGTTCACCCAGCACAGAAAATGTGAGCGTGCGTGTGCCTTCTGCGGCTTCAAAAACATGGCGATATAGGTCAGGATAGCGCTGGGACGGGTGGGCAGTAGGCCACCCGCTGGTCGGAACTACCGGTTCGCCTGAATCCATCCGAACTGGCAGAAGCCCACCTCTGCGTTTAAAGATAGAGAAAAAGATGCTTACCAATAGTCCCTGCTTTAATGACTGGTCGCTTATTAACCGTTCCCAGTTACCACGGAACTCCAAAAGCAGGGGTGAAATCCAGCAGGTTCTCACAGGTTCTGGAGAACCGGTAGCGGAAATTTTGAGTAGTTTGGAGAACCGGCAAATACCACCTCTGGCTGGCCCCAGAGTGGGGAGGGAATGGGGATTTTGCAGTATCCTTCCTGTGGAGTGGGGAGGGAATGGGGATTTTGCAGTATCCTTCCCCTGGAGTGGGGTGGGAATGGGGATTTGGCAGTATCCTTCCCGTGGAGTAGGGTGGGAATGGAGATTTTGCAGTATCTTTCCCCTGCCACGCCCACCAAGCCACACCATGCCCATCAAGCCACACCCACAGAACCGGTAGCAAAAAAAAATTTGGATTTCACCACTGCCCAAAAGATACTTATGACTCAGGTCTGGGGTTACGATGGCAGTACCCACCCCCATGTGGTCATGTGACTGCCTTTTGAGCACTTTGACAGCCAGTTGCAATATTCTGTAGTCGCGTGATGAAATCTACATTTTATTTTTTTTTGCAGGAAACTTCCCAGCGAGAAAACCACCATTGACTTAACTTAATGCCAGTGGTGGGATTCAGCCGGTTCGCACCACTTCGGGAGAACCGGTTGTTAACTTTCTGAGCAGTTTGGCAAACTGGTTGTTGGAAGAAATCATTAGGGCAGAGAACCGGTTGTTAAATTACTTGAATCCCACCACTGCTTAATGCAAACTACCAAAACGATTATAAAATCAGGTCAGTCACATAGTTGTCTCAGCGTAAGACTTTCTGACTTATGACAGAAATTCTGGACTCCGTTAGTGTCGTAAATTGAGAGCTGCCTGTATGTCAGTGTTAACTACAATCTTGAAATGTCAATATCAATAAGCATATGGTTGTTTCGATTTTGCATCCACAATTAAATACAACATTGATAAAACAATTGTAAATTACATCAAAATATTTGATGTACAATAGAGGTTTTTGTCTTAAGCTGAAAATGTAATATGCCGTCTTCTCTTTTTGCTGCTGATTGTTGTTTGTGCATGTAAAAGAAAAAAATAGAAAAACAAGCAAAAAAGTTTTTTAAACAGAAATTTTAAAAAAGACTATTTGATTTTTAATTTCCCCCTTTATGTGCTTCTACTAATTTGTGGTTTTTATAAACATTTAGGCCCCCTTAGAAAGCAAGCTTTAATATATTTGCTGCGCTGCATAATAAATTGTATGGAGAGGAACCGTTCTTCCTTAAATGATTTGTTATTTTCTTATAACACTTTCCTCCTCTTCATTTATTTGTAATTTTCTTCTCTTACTTATTTTCTAAATTTAAATGCTGTCTCCTTTCCCAGGAGAGCATTCCTCTCCACTCCACTCTCCACTCCCTTGTTCCCTCTCTGCAATTTCCTCCTTGAAATGAGATGTCACTATTGATTAACATTTTTAAAAAGGGATTTATTTTTGAATCTGTGCTCCAAAATTGGAGGCAAATAGGCATAATTATGAACAGATTTCTAAAGCTAGGGAAGAAATTTGTTCTTTTCCATTTGAAAACTCTTTACACTACTGAGGTACCTTCTGATTTTTCTGGAGCTCTGGACCATGGGGGGAAAATGCTTCACTGTTTGTATAAAATGTAAGTCTGGGTGAACAGACCTGCCCTCACATCAGAGTGGCTCATACAATCAAGCCATCAGTGGTTGCCCAGTCCAATTTTGAGTGATCCTGCAGAGAAATCCTTAGTTGTATCATTCGTTCGAACTGTGTGTTGCTGAATCTCTCCTCATGATGAGGAACATTGTAATGTTTTATCTAGCTGGCTTATCAACATCATATAGAAATCATCCTCTTTTAACAACCCCATAATTCCTTGCGGGGTGGAGTCCGGGCAACTGAATGGAGCTGAGAGTGTTTACTGGCCGGATGCCTTTCCTGTTGCCAACGTGGAGGTTTTTTTCTCCCCAGCAAATATATTCTCACTGAACTCACAGCCTTCTGATTGTGCGGTGAGAGCTCCACCTCTAGGCCACCACACCACTCATCAACATCATGTAGAACTGATGAGAGCTTAATCTTTTAGCCATCTGATTCAAGCACAGCAAATTTATTCCACTGAATTTAGGAAGTGCCTTTTCCCTTCCCTTCCCTTCCCTTCCCTTCCCTTCCCATCTCTTCCAGCTACAATTCCAAGAGAACTCTAATAATTACTGCTATGGCCAACATTTGAAAATTGTGTGAGGCCCCAGACCAAAGATTAGAAAGACAAACAACACCCTGGGAAGCATTGTTATTTTGCAGAAATCTAATTCTGGTAAGTTCCTGGCAGAGAAGGTGTGGAATTTCATATTTTGCGAGGAACATATTAACAGGGCAGTCAGTTCTGAACTTCCTCATCTCTCTGCCACATCTACAGACAAAACAATCCGTTGGCATCCATCGCTGCGGATGTCTGAAGCTTTTGCCAGGATATCTGAACACCTGCCAAGAACTTGGGTGGAGTCAGAAACGAATAGGTCAACTGGGGTTACAAATGTTTACAACTGCCAGGCTAATTTTCTAAACTTTTCAGTTAGCGGACCTACGGAAGAGCATTTAATTCATAACCCCCATCAGAAAGCAAGTGGAACGCATCGAACAAATA
Source organism: Pituophis catenifer annectens (assembly GCF_029215685.1). Classification (NCBI taxonomy): domain Eukaryota; kingdom Metazoa; phylum Chordata; class Lepidosauria; order Squamata; family Colubridae; genus Pituophis; species Pituophis catenifer. Next base: position 9,683,265 of record NW_027256887.1, on the reverse strand, counting down.
TTCAGAGCAACGGCCTCTCGTATTTAAATCTTAAAATTAAATATGTGGACTAGCTTACACTGAGGAACCTTTCTGTTGAGGTTCACAGTTAAAGAGGGGATGACTTTGGAACCTATCTGGATGGTATGATTAGTGTCGGTCACCTGGATTTGTAGCTGGGATATGTAGTTGAAACTGCTTTGGTTACCTGAGTGAAGGAGGAAGTCTTTCTTGTTGGTAGTACAATAATAATCTCTTCAAACATTAGGAGAAGCTTTAGTAGTTCCTCAGGATGTGATTCACAATGGAAATTGAGTGGTGAACTTTGTTAAACAACAAAGCTGGATGGACAAATGAAGCCGTCTCCTTCCCACGGGTTCATCTCAAGTCACACACTTTGTATACTGGATAATTTAGGCCTCCCCTAGCTATTAGAATTGCTTAAGAAAGTTACAGATGTGTGGACTGCAACTCCCAGAATTCCCCATGCTGGCTGGGGAATTCTGGGAGTTGAAGTCCACACATCTTAAAGTTGCCAAGGCTGAGAAACACTGGATTACAGTAAATGGAATAATCCCATCTATTTCTAAAAGGTTAGAACACATAACTATATCAGTGGTGAGTTCCTCCCGGTTCAGCCCGGTTCGGCCGAGCCGGTAGTGGTGCCAATATGACATCACCGAACCGGTTCTCTTTGTCCGGGAGCTGGGCCCTCCCGCCCGCGCGTTATTCTTACCTTTTATTTCTTCTTTTTTAGGCCAGCTGGTAGGTGTGGCAGAGTGGATTGCCGCACCTCAGCTGGGCAGATTCCCAATGCGCTTGCATGGAGCGCAAGTTTGGCACGCATGCGAGCGAAGCGAAGCGCGCACACGAAGAGAACCGGTAGTAAAGCCGGTTAGAACCCACCACTGAACTATATGTAGCTATCAGGTTGTAAACAGTGTCTCTAAAAATGCCAAGCATAATCCAAATCCGCGTTAAAAAAAAATTAAAAGACTTGGTACAAGCCATAAATGCTACTTGAACAACTCTGCTTCCAGCCTCCCTGGACAGCAGTTGCTTTCAACAGGTTTCATGTTTCTTAACTAAACAAGACCCAAGGAACTTAAAAAATATTTGGGTCCATCTCCTAACCCTGTCTTAGGTGTGTAAAGGAAAGCTACGTGGATCATGAGAAGGAAGTCCTTCACAAAGCATGTTAGTCAGAGGTGGGATTGAAAAATGTAACAACCGGTGCCTTGCCTGGTTGTTGGGTGGGCTTGGTCATGGGGGGCATGGCCTATTTGGCCTCCTGCACCATGGGGTGGGGGTGGAGGGTTGCCCTCCCGAGGCTCCGGAGGCTTTCCTTGAGCCTCCAGGAGGGTGAAAGCAGCCTCCCCCGGCCTCTGGAGGCCCTCCGGAGGCCGGAAAAGGGTCTGTTTCCGGATTCACGGTACTTCCGGTAGGCCTGTTTTTCACCCTCCCAGAGCCTCCGTGCGGTACCTGCACTTACCTTGCATCCAAAACGGGCCAATGTGGAGACTCCTGGGAGGGAAGGGGCGGGGTGGGCAGGGTCAGCCAGTCCTTGTAACTACCGGTTCTGTGAACCAAATTAAAATTAACATCTGGTTTTCCCGAATCGATCCGAACCGGTTGAATCCCACCCCTGATGTTAGTGCAAGAGAAGCCTCTCTCTGGGGAGCATTAAAGCAGCTGCATCAGTGGTGAAATGTAAAATTTGTTACTACCGGTTCTGTGGGCGTGACTTGGTGGGGGGTGGTAATATGACTGAGTGGGCGTGGCCAACTTTTTTTTTTAACTTTTAAAACCATTTTTTCTACAACCTCTTCGGCCAAAGAGGTTGTAAAAAATGCTTTTAAAAGCCTCTGACGATCCCAGCTGACTCGCCTGATTGGCAGAGGCTTTTCTTTTTTTAAAAAAAGGCCTCTGATGAGCCCAGCTGACTTGCCTGATTGGCAGAGGCTTTTCTTTTTTTAAAAAAAAGCCTCTGATGACCCCAGCTGACTTGCCTGATCGGCAGAGGCTATTTTTTTTATTTTTAAAAGCATTTTTTCGGCCGAAGACGACGTAGGAAAAATGCTTTTAAAAATAAAATAAAAAGCCTCTGATGATTGCGTGGCTCAGCTGGGCATGGGGGTGGGGAGGGATTTTTGCTACCAGTTCCCCGAACCACCCGCCGCCATCGCTATTGGATCAGGCGATCTGGTCCAAACCGGGAGCATTTCACCCCTGAGCTGCATCCACTGGGAAAGTTCACATAGCTGTTTCAAAATTGGCCTGAAGTTGTCCCCACCTGCAAACCTTCCTGTTGGGATCAGGAATGAAGCAAAGAAGCCGCAATTGCATTATTTTCTGGCCACAGGTGAGTCTGGGGACGACTGTCATTTCCATGTGGACCAATCACCATCGTGCGTTCCCGATGGCTGTCTACAAGCTGCTTCTGGGTGGCACCAGCCATGAGATCACAACTGGATTTTTTGATCACTCCAAAACTATCGTACAGTTGATTGTTCCCTTCTGCTTCATCCTGTCCTCCCCGGGTCTGTTTATCTGTCACAAGCCATGGTGGCGCAGTGGTTAGAGTGCAGTACTACAGGGCTACTTCTGCTGACTGCCAGCTGCCTGCAATTTGGCAGTTCGAATCTCACCAGGCTCAAGGTTGACTCAGCCTTCCGTCCTTCCGAGGTGGGTAAAAATGAGGACCCAGATTGTTGGGGGCAATAGGCTGACTCTGTAAACCGCTTAGAGAGGGGTGTAAAGCACTGTGAAGCGGTATATAAGTCTAAGTGCTATTGCTATTGCTATTTGGGCTTTTTCCAAAAAGGCTGTACTTGGTTTTTTTTTCTTTGCTTCTCATCCAACAAGCTTCTTCATGAAGAAGTTTTTTTTAGATGAGAAGCGAAACGTTGTCGAAGAAAAAAAAAATCAAGAAAGTCCAGTTGCCTTTTGGGAAAAAAGCACCTTTGGGACAACCATGACTGGGATGATTGAATAATCTCCATAATCTGAGCTGTTTCAGAACATGGGTTTGGCGCGCTTTTAGAAAAGCCCCAGACCGGAATTCAAAAATAGCCTGCGTGATGCACATCCCTCCTGCTTCAACCTCTGGCGCTTGCTATTTGTGGTTTGCGTCACTGAAGAAAGTGGCTAAACTGGCTCATTCTTTAGCACCCTTCCAGGCTTCCATCCTTGCCCAGCTTAATTTAAGAAGAGTGACGGATTTCCTGCCAGCGAATGACGCTCAAGAGGGAAGAGAAATAAAGGCAGGAAATCCACCAATAATTTTCCTTGACTTGTTTTGAAATAAATAAGGACAGTACCACCACTGGCTTTGATTTTTTGGGGGCACAAGAGAGATTTGGGGAGGTGGGATACAGTAACTGCGCTGCTTTAATTTTCACTCAGCCATTTTAGAGAGCCCATTTTGTCCCTACATGACATTTTAAGAATTTTTTTAAAAAAACAAAACCTCTGAAATAACACAGGACAGATGAATGACATCCATTCTAAGAGTAACAGCATTACTTACCAATTTTTATTTTCATTTGATTTGCTTTCATACAATATTCTATTCGAGAGTGTCAAAGATTTTGATAAGACTAGAGCAGGGGTCAGCAACCCGTCGCTCTGGAGCTGCATGTGGCTCTTTCATCCCTCTGCTGTGGCTCCCTGTCACTGGTCGGCGCCACAATTTTGAGAGGAGCTTCCAGTTAGGGGGGGAAACCATGCCGTGCTAGGAGGAGACTCTATGGCAAGGGGTGGGTTTTCCAGTCAGCTCAATTGATAGGACATTCAGTTAGGACAGGTAGAGGAAAAAGGACACCGCACTAGGAGGAGACTCTATGGTGGGGGAACCGGACTTCCGGTCGGCTCCAGAATTGAACGGGGGGCTTCCGGTTAGGACCTTTGTGGCTCTTTGAGGGTTTAAGGTTGCCGACCTCTGGACTAGAAGGACTGGAGCTGAATAAGCAGGAGATGGCAGCAAAAAGTTCAAGATTTCTGGCTCTGGGTTGATATCTAGTGGTCGCTCAGATTTTCGTAGAAGAATGCCTGAAGCCTTCTCAATATAAGATCCAACCTTCCATGCGGGTTATACATCGAATAGCCCAAAAGCAGACATATTACATCATACCATCATGCTTAATCTTCCAAAACCAGGGATTTCATGACAAAATGTAACGTAGAATACATGATGTAGGATTTACGGTTTAATCTGAGGGACATGTGCCGTTTTTCGCGAATGCATCTGAATAAAGCCAATTCATAGTTGACATAAATTTAGCAAAATATGGCCGGGCTTGTATTATCCCACCTTCGTCTGCTTTTAAACCCAGCTTTACTAAATCTAAAGCACACAACACACATACAGTATATGATTAAACACATTCTCCAGGAATATTTAAAACAACCATCTATTGCAATCAAGACATATTGTTATGAAAAGAATTCTGATCAGAAGGACAGAGGACTTCCAAAAGCAGGCTGCAAAACCCATTTTTCTATGTTTTTCCAGCTGCAAGATACAGCATTTTGTGTAAAAAAAAAAAAAAAAAAATTCAAGGTGTGCTAGCAATTGTGAGATCAAACTCCACCCTTTTTGTGTGTGTCAGGCACCTGCACTAAATAGTAAAATTTAGTAACATCTGAATGGAAACCGAAGGGGCTGAAATGTGCTCCTTAAAAAGAGTTGGGTGCAAATAGAGAAACAGATATTCTGATTCCGTTTCCAAAACTTAAAATTCACGAAGCCGGTAAACATTTCTGCTTTTCGCGCTGAGATGAAAACCTTATATATATGAAACAAGTAAAAAAATAAAATAAAAAACACAACACGGAAAGTGGTAGAATGCTGCTCCCCGTTTGTTCATACGCAGTATTTTAAACGCTTCTGACAATAATACGATAAGCAATTTGTTTTGAAATGAGATTGTTGCTGCAATCGGTCTTTTTCATACTTGACAATCAGTTTTTTTTTTTAAAAAAAAAGTTTCCTGAGCTATTCAGTTTTTATTTGGCTGGACTGCCGTTTCATAAGAGTTTGTTGTTCTTTTAATAACTGTTCTCATTTTCACCTCCTTCTACGCGCAGCTACAAAGGGTTTGTTATCAGTAGAGATCATTCTGAAGTGTTGTATAAGCTTGGAAGTTCTTTTAAGAGGGGAAAAAAAAATATCTGGGAAGCGATCCATCAGTTTAGGAGGCCAATTTCTTTACAGGTGTTTGCATATCTGTCGTGATCTGCTTCTTTGTTGTATAATAATCTGCAATAAAGAAATAAAGAAATAAAAATCCACACTGACAAGTAATGACAAGAAAGGATCCATGGAAAGATTTCTCCAGAGTGAGCAGGATGGAAATCTTATGAAAAAGGAGATGGTAGATTTTTTTTTGGAAAGGGAACAAGTCAAGATGTGCATTCTCATATTTCTGGACCAGAGGTGAAATCCAGCAGGTTCTGGAGAACCGGTAGTGGAAATTTTGAGTAGTTCGGAGAACCGGCAAGTACCACCTATGGCTGGCCCCAGAATGGGGTGGGAATGGAGATTTTCCAGTATCCTTCCTCTGCCACGCCCACCAAGCCACGCCCACAGAACCGGTAGTAAAAAAAATTGAATTTCACACCACTGTTCTGGACCCCCCAATAAAACCAATCCCCAGTTACATTCCTGCAATTAAAAAAATCAGCCTGAGAAATGATAGGCTTCCATCAAGGGCTCTGCAGGGACAGAACCGAGGTCAAAAAAGTCAAGATGGCAGTTGACACTGTGCAGTTAATACCCTTTCTGCATATGCATCACACATGCATATAAAAAAGGGATTTATAAAACTTATAAGTTTTTTTAATAAACAACAACATTTTTTATAAAAAAATTTTTTTAAAAACAACAACAACAGTTCAGGTAAAAAAAAGGGAGTGGAGTGGAACATTCAGTGTGCTCCCATCTTGACTTTTTTGACTTCCCCAGGGTCATCTGTTGTTTACATTGTATATGTCTTCTTTAATAAAGCATCCAGGAAGCATATCTGCATTTTGCTATCTGGCTTTTTTTTTTAATCTGTCCAATTTAATAAGATCACTTGAATTTTTTTGAAGACGAATCTTACTCAAAGGATATCGAAAGATCCAGAGTAGTAGATCAGTAGTCCTTGACTTATGACCACAATTGAGCCTGGAATTATGGCCATAAGTCATGCCGATCATTAAAGGGGTCATCATGTGACTGAACCCAATTCGCAACTTTTTTTGGGGGGGGGGGCAATTATTAAGCAAGCGTAGCAGTCATTAAAAAAATGCCACAGCCGTTAAACGAACCTATTTTTCACAATGGGCATTTTTTCCCCCTGAAAACTGAAAATAAGGACCAGCTTCTGTCAAAAAAAATATACTGTAAATCACAGTCACATGACCAGGGAGGGAGACAGTTCTTGGAACTTCAAATCTGGGTTGTAAGTATCTTGAGTGACTTTGAATGGTTGCTAAGCAACCAGTTGTAAGTCGAGGACCATCTCAGGTAGTCTTTGACTTACAATCTTTCACTTAGTGACGGTTTAAAGTTACAACAGCCCTGTAAAAGTCACATATGATCCTTTTTCACACTTTGCTGCAACATCCCAATGAGTCACATGATCAAAACTAAGATGCTTGGCAACTGGCATGTACTTATGACAGTTGCAGTATCCCGGGGGTCATGTGATCCCCTGTTGCAATCTTCTGATAATCAAAGTCAAAGGGGAAGACAGATTCATTTCAGGGGTGAAATCCAGCAGGTTCTGACAGGTTCTGGAGAACCGGTAGCGGAAATTTTGAGTAGTTTGGAGAACCGGCAAATACCACATCTGGCTGGCCCCAGAGTGGGGTGGGAATGGGGGTTTTGCAATATCCTTCCCCTGGAGTGGGGAGGGAATGGAGATTTTGCAGTATCCTTCCCCTGGAGTGGGGAGGGAACAGGCTCCAGCTGATCGTATCGTATCGTATCGTATGCTGATAACTGGCATACGGCCCTGGCCCTCTCTCTGCCTCCGATGCAGAGCCCTCATCAGAGCCTTCCCCAGACTCCAGGACTGGCCCATGTTCCTCCCCAACCTCCTCACTGTCCGAATCTGTTGCCAGATCCGCTGGCGAGCCACACCAAACACCGCCCTGACATACATACCTGTCAAATACGTCTGTCTTCGCTTCTTCCGTAGCGTCGCTGTTTTGACCGGTCTGCCTCTTTCCGCCTCTCTACCCAGGAGGTGAACTTTCCCTTCCCTGTCCACAGTCCTGCTCACGGGCTGCAGAGGCGGGCGAGACTCCCTGACGACGTGCGTGTGGTAGAAGGCGGGAACCTCGTGGCCCTGCAGCTCTTCCCACTGGAGAAGTCCCGCGACGGGCATATCCTGGAAGAAGTCGAAGTTCCACCGTTGCTTCGCCTGTTCCATGCTGGATCTCATCATGCTCTGGAACTCCTGCAGCAAATGGTCATGGTCCACTGGGCCGAAAAGATTCCTCCTGGTGGGAGCTGCTTTGGCCGAAATCAGGTCCATCTTCTCTCCTTGCTGCCTGTTGTTGAAAAGAGCGTCAAATACCAAGGACCTGTTGAGAAGAAATAAGACAAAAACAAACTCTGTGTTGGTTTCTTTGAATCACAAAGGGGCAGTGAGAATTAAGTACGGAGGCTCTGTCTCTGAGACGTTCCCCTCCTTGTAATAGGGGCAATAGCTTAAAGCAGTGTTTTTCAACCTGCTGGCTGGGGAATTCTGGGAGTTGAAGTCCACACTTCTTAAAGTTGTCAAAGATGAGAAACACTGCCTTAGACTGAGGATTCCTTTCCTTCTTTCCTTTCCTTTCCTTTCCTTTCCTTTCCTTTCCTTTCCTTTCCTTTCCTTTCCTTTCTCTTCCTTTCCTTTCCTTCCCCTCCCCCTTTCATTTCCCTTTCCTTGCTCTTTCCTTCTTCCCTCGCTCCACATTCTAATATTCTTCTCTTTTTTCTTTCCTCCCTTCCTTCCTCCCATTCCATTCCATTCCATTCCATTCCATTCCATTCCATTCCATTCCATTCCATTCCCTTATCTTTTCTTTTATTCCCTTCCTTGGTTCTCCTTCCTTCCTCCCTCTCTCCCTCCCTCCCCATGCCCCTGTCTTCTCTTCTGTCAGAAATGGTGTAGGGTCTATTTCTATTTCTATTTCTATTTCTATTTCTATTTCTATTTCTATTTCTATTTCTATTCTGTTCTGTTCTGTTCTGTTCTGTTCTGTTCTGTTCTACTCTTATTCCTATTAATTCCCACTCCATCCAAATTTCAATCACACTACCAAAACTACTACTTCCACACCTTTGGCCATAACCTGAGGATTTTCCCCCATCCCCCAACGGAACATTCCTGGTGCCTTCATTTCCGTCCCCTGCTCACCTCTGCCATCCTTCCCCTCCCCCCTTCCCACCGGATCAGGCAAGCCTGCCCTGGTCCCAGAGACCATCCGTGTTGGAAAAATGTCTTGAGAGACCCAGGGAGCCGGCCAAACCCAAGTCTGCCGCAAAGCCACTCGATCTCCCTTTGAAGCCCTCTTCCATTCCAGGACAGCCCCAGCCTTTCCCAAATCTTTCCCCAGATTTCTGCGGCCGAAGGCCAACCTGGCTCTTGCCACTCCTGATCCACCCTCGGGGATCCTCCAGATGAAAACGGCTCTGGTTGAATCCGCTGGGATGTGCCTTCAAAAATCCTTCCCGGCTTCCCAGCCTAGCTTCCCTCTGGCATTTCCCGGTGGTCTCCCATCCAAGGACCAAAAATCCAGAGTCCAGGCAAGCTCAGCCAGGGCTGCCTGCCTCCCACCCAGCCGGGCCACCGAAGGTGCTTCCAGCAGCACACGAAGCTCTCTGCGCGGCCGGGGCTGCCGCTAAGAAAGGGAAATTCTATTCTATTCTATTCTATTCTATTCTATTCTATTCTATTCTATTCTATTCTATTCTATTCTATTCCATGTATTCTATTCTATTCTATTCTATTCCATTCCATTCCATTCCATATTTTCCATTCCATCTATTCTATTCTATTCTATTCTATTCTATTCTATTCTATTCTATTCCATATTTTCCATTCCATTCCATTCCATCTATTCTATTCTATTCTATTCTATTCTATTCTATTCTATTCTATTCTATTCTATTCTATTCTATATTTTCCATTCCATTCCATTCCATGTATTCTATTCTATTCCATTCCATATTTTCTATTCTATTCTATTCTATTCTATTCTATTCTATTCTATTCTATTCTATTCTATTCTATTCTTCTTATTGTGTTCTATTCTAAATTCTATTCTATTCTAATTTTATTCTATTTTATTCCATTCTGTTCTACTCTTATTCTGTTCTATTCTACATTCTATTCTATTCTATTCCATATTTTCCATTCCATTCCATTCCATCTATTCTATTCTATTCTATTCTATTCTATTCTATTCTATTCTATTCTATTCTATTCTATTCTATATTTTCCATTCCATTCCATTCCATGTATTCTATTCTATTCCATTCCATATTTTCTATTCTATTCTATTCTATTCTATTCTATTCTATTCTATTCTATTCTATTCTATTCTATTCTATTCTATTCTTCTTATTGTGTTCTATTCTAAATTCTATTCTATTCTAATTTTATTCTATTTTATTCCATTCTGTTCTACTCTTATTCTGTTCTATTCTACGTTCTATTCTATTCTATTCTATTCTATTCTATTCTATTCTATTCTATTCTATTCTATTCTATTCTATTCTATTCCATATTTTCCATTCCATTCCATTCTGTTCCATATTTTCCATTCCATTCCATGTTTTCTATTCTATTCTATTCTGTTCTGTTCTGTTCTGTTCTGTTCTGTTCTGTTCTACTCTTATTCCTATTAATTCCCACTCCATCCAAATTTCAATCACACTATCACAACTACTACTTCCACACCTTTGGCCATAACCTGAGGATTTTCCCCCATCCCCCAACGGAACATTCCTGGTGCCTTCATTTCCGTCCCCTGCTCACCTCTGCCATCCTTCCCCTCCCCCCTTCCCACCGGATCAGGCAAGCCTGCCCTGGTCCCAGAGACCATCCGTGTTGGAAAAATGTCTTGAGAGACCCAGGGAGCCGGCCAAACCCAAGTCTGCCGCAAAGCCACTCGATCTCCCTTTGAAGCCCTCTTCCATTCCAGGACAGCCCCAGCCTTTCCCAAATCTTTCCCCAGATTTCTGCGGCCGAAGGCCAACCTGGCTCTTGCCACTCCTGATCCACCCTCGGGGATCCTCCAGATGAAAACGGCTCTGGTTGAATCCGCTGGGATGTGCCTTCAAAAATCCTTCCCGGCTTCCCAGCCTAGCTTCCCTCTGGCATTTCCCGGTGGTCTCCCATCCAAGGACCAAAAATCCAGAGTCCAGGCAAGCTCAGCCAGGGCTGCCTGCCTCCCACCCAGCCGGGCCACCGAAGGTGCTTCCAGCAGCACACGAAGCTCTCTGCGCGGCCGGGGCTGCCGCTAAGAAAGGGAAATTCTATTCTATTCTATTCTATTCTATTCTATTCTATTCTATTCTATTCTATTCTATTCTATTCTATTCCATGTATTCTATTCTATTCTATTCCATTCTATTCCATTCCATATTTTCCATTCCATCTATTCTATTCTATTCTATTCCATATTTTCCATTCCATTCCATCTATTCTATTCTATTCTATTCTATTCTATTCTATTCTATTCTATTCTATTCTATTCTATATTTTCCATTCCATTCCATTCCATGTATTCTATTCTATTCCATTCCATATTTTCTATTCTATTCTATTCTATTCTATTCTATTCTATTCTATTCTATTCTATTCTATTCTTCTTATTGTGTTCTATTCTAAATTCTATTCTAATCTAATTTTATTCTATTTTATTCCATTCTGTTCTACTCTTATTCTGTTCTATTCTACATTCTATTCTATTCTATTCCATATTTTCCATTCCATTCCATTCCATCTATTCTATTCTATTTTATTCTATTCTATTCTATATTTTCCATTCCATTCCATTCCATGTACTCTATTCTACTCCATTCCATATTTTCTATTCTATTCTATTCTATTCTATTCTATTCTATTCTATTCTTCTTATTGTGTTCTATTCTAAATTCTATTCTATTCTAATTTTATTCTATTTTATTCCATTCTGTTCTACTCTTATTCTGTTCTATTCTACATTCTATTCCATTCTGTTCTACTCTTATTCTGTTCTATTCTACATTCTATTCTATTCTATTCTATTCTATTCTATTCTATTCCATATTTTCCATTCCATTCCATTCTGTTCCATGTTTTCTATTCTATTCTATTCTATTCTATTCTATTCTATTCTATTCTATTCTATTCTATTCTATTCTACTCTACTCCACTCCATATTTTCCATTTTATTCCATAGTTTCCATTCCATTCCATTCCATTCCATTCTATTCCACTCGGGGCTGAAACGAACCTCTCTGCGCGGCCGGGGCTGTCGCTAAGGAAGGGAAGGGAGCGAGCGGCTGCGCAGCCAGCCAGCCAGCGGCGCTTCCGAGGGCCGGGCTCGGCAGTTGCCGAAGCGGGCAATCTTTTTTCTTCGCGGTTCCCCCGGCGGGAAAACTCCCGGCCTTCTGGAAGCCCCGGGCGGACGAGAAGCGCTGCAGAGCCGCCCAAAGCGCGCTCAGCCCGCGAAAGCCGGGATCCCCATCCCCGCGGGAGCCAAGAGAGCGCAGCCCCGGCTTTGGATCCCGAGCGCCTGGTTTTAATGAGGGAGGGTCGGTGGTTCTGGAGGAAAGCAGCGGGATTTGGGATCCGGGTGGGTGGGGAGGTAAAGGGGACCTATTGCTTTCTGGCACCCCTTCTTGGCAGCTTGAGCAATAGGATCAGAGGTTTGCCAGGGCCTTTTGCAACTTGCAAGAAGAGTTTTTCTTCCCCGGACGCTAAACAAATAACTCCCTCAACACTGTCAAACTATTCTCTAAGTCTGCACTACTATTATTCTTCTCATCATTCCTATCACCCATCTCCTCCCACTTATGACTGTATTGACTGCAACCTTGTTGGCTGGTATCCTTAAGATTTATATTGACTGGTTTTTAATATGATTTGATTGCTTATTTGTACCCTGTGACTATCATTAAGTTTTATACCTTATAATTCTTGACGAATGTATCTTTTCTTTTATGGACACCGAGAGTGTATGCACCAAGACAAATTCCTTGTGTGTCCAAGCACACTTGGCCAACAAAATTCTATTCTATTCTATTCTATTCTATTCTATTCTATTCTATTCTATTCTATTCTATTCTATTCTATTCTATTCTATATTTCTATTTCTATTCTTATTTGTACCCTGTGACTATCATTAAGTTTTATACCTTATAATTCTTGACGAATGTATCTTTTCTTTTATGGACACCGAGAGTGTATGCACCAAGACAAATTCCTTGTGTGTCCAAGCACACTTGGCCAACAAAATTCTATTCTATTCTATTCTATTCTATTCTATTCTATTCTATTCTATTCTATTCTATTCTATTCTATTCTATTCTATATTTCTATTTCTATTCTTATTTGTACCCTATGACTATCCTTAAGTTTTGTACCTTATGTTTCTTGACAAATGTATCTTTTCTTTTATGGACACCGAGAGCATATGCACCAAGACAAATTCCTTGTGTGTCCAATCACACTTGGCCAATAAAATTCAATTCAATTCAATTCAATTCAATCCAATTCCTTCCTAAGGAGCCTGAGTAGCGTAGGAGGCTAATGCCTCCTACTAAGGCAGCATTTAACATCCAGCTGCCTGCAATTACTGCGAGTTAAATCTCACCAGGCTCAAGGTCGACTCAGCCTTCCATCCTTTCTAAGGTGGGTAAAATGAGGACCCGGTTTGTGGGGGCAATAAGCTGACTGTATAAAATATACAAAAGTATGAAGGCTATTGCTTAACGCATTGTAAGCCTCCCTGAGTCTCCGGAGAAGGGCGGCATATAAAAATAAATAAAAATAAAAATAAAAAATATTCCTATTCCTATCCTGTCCTATTTCTATTTCTATTTCTATTTCTATTTCTATTTCTATTCTATTCTATTCTATTCTATTCTATTCTATTCTATTCTAACTTGCCAGTCCTGGTGGTCTCCCATCCACTCAGGCATCTGGAGCAGACATCTGAGTGCCATCCATTCAGTCATCTGGAACAAAACTGAGTCCTGCAAGGACGGCTGCCACTCTACGCAGAGCCTCCAGTCTACAGCAAGTGTGTCTGCCTCTCGCAGACATTTCCAAGAGGATCCCCCTGAAACCAACAGGCACCCTTTTGTGACTTGTATGGGGTATTCACCTGAAAACAGTTGCCCTCCATTGGCATAAAACAGGGGCGACCAACCTTGTCAAACTTTCATTATTTGTGGACTTCAACTCCCAGAATTCCTCAGCCAGCATGGCTGGTTGGGAGAATTCTGGGAGTTGAACCAAAGGTGCTTTTTCCAAGAGGCAATTGGACTGTCTTGTTTTTCTTTGAAGACGTTTTGCTTTTTATCCAGCTCTTTAGAGCTGAAGAAGCTTCTTGGATGAGAACCGAAACGTCTTCAAAGAAAAACCAGGAGGTCCAGTTGCCTCTTGGAAAAAGCACCTTTTGGATAACCATGACCCGGATGGCTGAGAATCTCCATAGACCTCTGGGAGTTGACGTCCACCAGTCTTAAAATTGACAACGTTGGACACCCCTAGCATAAAGTGTGGCATTAAGAAGGATGGTGCATCCAGGTGGGTTTGAGATTTCAGGGGGTTGTCCCATTTTACGTGGGGCCTATCTAAAACCTATTTATTTATTTATTTATTTATTTATTTATTTATTTATTTATTTTATTTTATTTTATTTTATTTTATTTTATTATTTTATTTTATTTTATTTTATTTTATTTTATTTTATTTTATTTTATTTTATTTTATTATTTTATTTTATTTTATTTTATTTTATTTTATTTTATTTTATTTTATTTTTATATGTCGCCTTTCTCCGGAGACTCAGGGCGGCTTACAATGCGTTAAGCAATAGCCTTCATACTTTTGTATATTTTATACAAAGTCAGGTTATTGCCCCCACAAACCGGGTCCTCATTTTACCCACCTTAGAAAGGATGGAAGGCTAAATTGACCTGGAGCCTGGTGAGAATTGAACTTGCAGTAACTGCAGGCAGCTGGATGTTAAATGCTGCCTTAGTAGGAGGCATTAGCTTCCTACGCCACCAGTCTAATCAAGGATCCAATGAACGATGACACCGCCAGGGCACAAAACAATTTTTGTTCTATTTTGGTGTCCAAAGCCATCAGAAGTACAATTGCTACTGACATCCGCCACTGAATCCTTCTCCGATACCTTCCCAGGTCTTTCCTAGATATAAGTCCTGTCAACAGCCACAGGGTTTTTCAAAGACAAGTGGGTGCAATATTTAAGCAGGTGTTTTTCTCAACCTTGGCAACTCTTAAGATGTGTGGTAGACATGCTGGCTAGGGAATTCTGGGAGTTGAAGTCCACGCATCTTAGAGGTGCAAAGGTTGAGAAATACTGCAGGCTCTGTAATACTGTTTTTCAAAATGTAATCCTGCAAAAAAAAAGAAAAAGAAAAAAAGAACCAAAACAGGATACCCATCTCCTAGCCAAATCCAACCATATTATCTCAGAACTAGAAAGACTCACATTTCCACCCCAACATTTTCTGGACAAAATCTACCTTGGACATCTCTGTCAGGGCTACTACCTGTCCAATTCACTCCTCATGGACTATTTGATGAAACTGAGATTTCCAGGGCCACATATTTTCTCATGTATTCCAAGCCAAGTCGTGAACTAACTTCTCTGGCTGTGTTTACTGGCTAAGCTAGCCCAGGGTTTGAGTTCTTGGCCTTCAATGGGTCAAGCAAACAGATTGCATTTTCAAGGATTGTGTATAGAAAGGAAGTACGTTGTGGAAGAAGATGTAGTTTTGCCTTTTTCCGTCTTCTGCTGTGGAGCTTGTCTACCCAGCAGAGAAGCCCTGCCGGATTTAGCAAGATGCTGCAACCTTCCTTTTCTTGCTTTGGGGTTGCCATGACAACAAGCATAGGAATAATACTTGAGTAGCAACAGTAATTGAAACTGCTGCTCGCCACCTTCTTCTGGCCTACAGAAGAAGCTCCCAAGAGCAGGTAAATTGCCTGACTCCCAAAGTGACAAACCTTGACTTTTTCATTCAATGAGTTAGTGCTAGGCTCAACTTCATTACTCCTTTCAGGTCAAAAATGTTTCTATGTTCCTTCCTTCCTTCCTTCCTTCCTTCCTTCCTTCCTTCCTTCCTTCCTTCCTTCCTTCCTTCCCTCCCTCCCTCCCTCCCTTTAAATCCCATCTTTATTATTTGTACAAATAACTCAAACATACATTTATTTATTTATTTATTTATTTATTTATTTATTTATTTATTTATTTATTTATTTATTTATTTATTTATTTATTTATTTATTTATTTATTAGTTCGATTTATATGCCGCCCTTCTCCGGAGACTCAGGGCGGCTTACAATCCTTTAAGCAATAGCCTTCATACTTTTGTATATACCTGCTTAGTAGGGCTTTTTGGCCCCCTCTAAGCGGTGTTCTATTTTATACAAAGTCATCTTATTGCCCCCACAACCGGGTCCTCATTTTACCTACCTCGGAAGGATGGAAGGCTGAGTCAACCTTGAGCCTGGTGAGAATTGAACTCATAGTAATTGCAGGCAGCTGGCAACTAAGTGCTACTTTAACAGCAGTTTTAGTCCGCTGCACCACCAACTACCCTGTGATGTTGGGCTGAGAGAGAGTGATTGGACAAAACTCACCCAACTAGCTTTCATGCTAAACTGGGACTTGAACTCACAATCTCTCACTTTTTAACCTGGTTCCATCCCCACGAGACCAAGCTGGCTTCCCTGCATCACATGCTGGCTTTCTTCTGGTTACAGATAAGAATTTACTTCCCTGAGAGCTGAACAAGCTTCTTGGATGAGAATCGAAACATATTCGAAGCAAAACCAGAAAGTCTAGCTGCCCCTTGGGAAAAAAAAAAATCTTTGGGACAATCATCACCTGGATGACTAAGAATCTCCATAGCCACCTTCAGCTGCTTCTTCTCCATTGTCTGGAAACCTATGCAAATCAGGAAGTGGTGAAATCATTTGGAAAGCCCCAGAACAGGTCATCCAAGGCACTGATAGGTCAATCTGGGTTTCTCCTTCTGGAAGAACACCGCCTCCCTAAAAAAATCCCTACTGCAAATCCCTGTGGGAAAATCCCTAAAGCTGCATTTACACCTGGCAGGAAATCTCCAGGTGAGGATAACCCAAGTCTGAAAATCCAGGAAAAAAGGGAATGAATTATGAAATCAGATCTATTTTAATCTCTGGGTTGTTTTATGTGGAAAAGGAGCTAACCGCTTTTGGACATCTCTTTTTTAAAGAAGGGCACTGAGCTGAAATTGGAGTTGGTTTGGTCTTTTGATCTAGCCTGAGAAAGGATCCTACACTTGAATTCCCTGCATTCCGGGGAGGTTATGAGAAGCCACAATGACATCATACCCATCTTGATGTCATGGGGTGCAGGACTCCACTTGTCTTTCCTGGCTCCCTTCTCCCGAAGTGCAGCTGCCTGAAGAATATTTATTTGGGCTCTGAACCGCCTTCTCCAACAGGTGCCCTCCAGGTCTGTTGCCTTTCCATTCCTACAATTCCCAGTTATTATTAACTGCAGCACTTGAGAAGCAAGATCCACATGTCAAGTGTCAAGGAATGATCTCTTCAAGATCACTTGGTTGTCCTAAATTGCCCTTCTCAAAGAGAGAGATCATGTGGTCTCACCAATTGACACTAGCCAAGCTCAACTGATCTTGAAGAAGATAAAAAGAATCAGGCATGGTTAGTCCTTTTGGGAGATGACCAAGGAATCTTGGAGTGGGTACCTCGATTAGATTTTTAATTTTTTTTTACATTTTTTAAAGTCTTAGTGGACAACCAGTTAAATATGAGCCAGCAACGTGCAGCAGCAGCCAAAAAAGCCAATGCAATCCTAAATTGCATTAACAGAGGGATACAATCAAGATCAAGTGAGGTACTAATGCCACTCTATAAAGCCTTAGTAAGACCACACCTAGAATACTGCATCCAGTTTTGGTCACCACACTATAAAAAAAATGTTGAGACTTCAGGAAAAAGTGGAGAGAAGAGCAACCAACATGATTAGGGGACTGGAGACTAAAACATACAATGAACGGTTGCAGGAACTGGGATGGCTAGTGAAGAGAAGGACCAGGGGAGACATGATAGCAGACTTCCAATATTTGAGGGGCTGCCACAGAGAGGAAGGGGGTCGAGCTATTTTCCAAAGCACCAGAAGGCCAGGCAAGGAATAATGGATGGAAATAGAACAAGGAGAGATTCAATCTGGAAATAAGGAGAAATTTCCTGACAGTGAGAGTAATCCACAAATGGGACAGAAGTTGCCTTCAGAAGTTGTGGGAGCTTCATCACTGGAAGCTTTCAAGAAGAGACTGGACAGCCACTTGTCAGAAATGGTGTAGGGTCTCCTGCTTAGGCAGGGGGTTGGACTAGATGACCTACAAGGTCCCTTCCATCTCTGTTAATCTGCCTGCCTGTCTGTTAAAAAATACCCAACGCTCAGAGGAAGACAGTGGCAAATGGTTGCATACTATTGCTAAGATCAAGGTGAGACTGGGGTCTACGCAAGGTTGAGGGGAGACCTTTTCTATGTTTTGGTGAAAAATTTGGGAGAAATAAATTAGAAAAGGGCCCCCCAAGCCCTAGTCCATGAACTGACACGAGTCTGCGGCATGCCAGCAAACCTGTGTTACAACCCGAGAGCTATAAAGCACTATGAAGCGGTATATAAGTCTAAGAGCTGTTGCGAAGGAAGGAAGGAAGGAAGGAGGGAGGGAGGTAAGGAAGGGAGGAAGGAAAGAAGCAAGGAATGGAGCAAGGAAGGAAGGAAAGGTGGGAGGGAGGGAGGAAAGGAGGAAAAAAGAGAGAGGGGGAGGGAAGCCTTGGTGGCGCAGTGGACTAAACTGCTGCTGTTAAAGTAGCACTTAGCTGCCAGCTGCCTGCAATTACTGCGAGTTCAATTCTCACCAGGCTCAAGATTGACTCAGCCTTCCATCCTTTCGAGGTAGGTAAAATGAGGACCCGGTTTGTGAGGGCAATAAGCTGACTTTGTATAAAATAGAACACCGCTCAGGGGGGCCCAAAAAGCCCTACTAAGCAGGTATATACAAAAGAATGAAGGCTATTGCTTAATGCATTGTAAGCTGCCCTGAGTCTCCGGAGAAGGGCGGGAAATATATGAATTGAACTAATAAAATAATAATAATAATAAGGAAGGAAGGAAGGAGGAAGGAAGGAAGGAAGGAAGGAAGGAAAGAAGGAAGAAAGAAAAAAAGAAAGAAAGAAAGAAAGAAAGAAAGAAAGAAAGAAAGAAAGAAAGAAAGAAAGAAAGAAAGAAAGGAGGAAGGGAGGGAGGGAGGGAGGAAGGAAGGAAGGGAGGCAGGCAGGCAGGCAGGCAGGCAGGAAGGAGAGTATTCCAGTACTTGAGGAGCTGCCACAAAGAAGAGTGGGGTCAAATTATTCTGCAAAGCACCAGAAAGCAGGACAAGAAGCAATGGGTGGAAACTAATCAAGGAGAGAAGCAACTTAGAACTAAGGAGAAATTTCCTGATGGTTAGAACAATTAACCAGTGGAACAACTTGCCTCCAGAAGTTGTAAATGCTCCAACACTGGGAAGTTTTTAATAAGAGACTGAACGACCACTTGTCTGAAATGGTATAGGTTCTCCTCCTTGAGCTGGGGACTGGACTAGAAGACCTCCAAGGTCCCTTCCAGCTCATATCCAATCCCATCCTATCCATCTCCTCCAACCTCTATCCTGTCCTATCCTATCTATTTATTGCATGAGCATTCGAAGTCCGCAGCTGGCTTTATCCTGGCCAAGAGCAGAAGGCTGAACTCGATGGGGGTGGGTGGGTTCCCCTGGCCCTGGGATCCAGGCTTATTCTCTCACTCCCACCGTTCCCCACCCCACCCCCGCCCCCAGCAAACTGTCCCCCTAAGACAGTGGTTCTCAACCTTCCTAATGCTGGGACCCTTTAATACAGTTCCTCATGTTGTGGCGACCCCCAACCATAAAATTATTCCTGAAACCATTGAAAATATGTGTTTTCCGATGGTCTTAGGCGACCCCTGTGAAAGGGTCGTTCGAACCCCAAAGGGGTCCCGACCCACAGGTTGAGAACCACTGCCCTAAGACCACCGTGGCCCCCAGACCCGCCTTGGTGCCTGACCACCCAGATCAGTGGTTCTCAACCTGTGGGTCGGGACCCCTTTGGGGGGGGGTCAAATGACCCTTTCACAGGGGTCGCCTAAGACCATCGGAAAACACATATTTTCAATGGTTTCAGGAATAATTTTATGGTTGGGGGTCACCACAACATGAGGAACTGTATTAAAGGGTCCCAGCATTAGGAAGGTTGAGAACCACTGACCCAGATCGTCTTTCCTTCCCCCAGCGGGACCGTGCCAAAAAAGAAAAAGGGGGCTCGGTTGCTCACCTCCAAGCAACCCTCTGTCACCACCACCTCCTCCTCCTCTTCCTCCTCCTGGAACGACGGGATCCGGAGCCGCTTGGGATCCGCCGCAAGGCGGATTTCACTTTCAAATTTCGCGGGGCGCCGCCGAGCACCTTCCCCTCCGCGGTCCTTCAAGGCGGCGGGCGGAGAAGAAGAAGAAGAGCGGGGCTCGCTGCCTCTTTCGTTGTCCCGTCCTCCTCCTCCAATTCCTCGCTCGGCCACCACCCCCGCTCCCAGTATATCCCCCACGCCACCAACCACCCCGCCTGGAGTTTGCAAGAGATTTGCAAATCTCTTGCTTTTGCTCCGCGCTTGATTAAAACTTTCCCATTCCGGGCTGCTGGCCAAGCCCCCGGTGGCACGTGGATTTGCAACGTGACTCGTTCCCACCCCACGCCCCACCCCCCCACATCTCCACCCTTCCCCTCCCCCTCTCCCCCCCTTCCCAGCCTGGGAAACTTTTGCCAAATAAAGCAAACCAAGGGAGCCAAAAACATACAGCAACGCACTCGCTGGAGAGAGGGGGAGGGAGGGGCGCAGGGGTTGGGTGGTCGTTTTGCAAAGCGTTGCACAAGCGGAGGAGTAACTGAACAAGGTGGGGCGAAGATAGGGAGCTCGGAGTAGGTTGGGAACATCCACATCCCGATTTGGAGCCGTTGTTGTTGCCAGTGTAAATTGACACCGCAGGATCCCGAGTGGGAAAACAAAACAACCCCCAGGAGGCGAAAAGGAATTCGTGCACTCACAGTTCAGATCAGGACTGCTGACGACTTGGCCTAGGATTTTCACATAGCAGAGGTTTGGCGATCAAACAAACGAACAAAATAAAATAACGAATTCTCCTTCCAGAACAAAAATAGCTAAAGACAGGTAGTCCTCGACTTAAAACAGTTAGTGACCGTTCAACCCCCCGGGGTGAAATCCAGCAGGTTCTGACAGGTTCTGGAGAACCGGTAGCAGAAATTTTGAGCAATTCGGAGAACCAGCAAATACCACCTCTGGCTGGCCGCCAGAGTGGGTTGGGAATGGAGATTTTGCAATATCCTTCCCCTAGGAGTGGGGAAGGAATGGAGATTTTGCAGTATCCTTCCCCTGGAGTAGGGTGGGAATGGAGATTTTGCAGTATCCTTCCCCTGCCACACCCACCAAGCCACACCACACCACGCCCACCAAGCCACACCCACAGAACGGGTAGTAAAAAAAATGGATTTCACCACTGGTTCAACGTCACAAAAAGATGTGGAGACTCTAGAAAGAGTGCAGAGAAGAGCAACAAAGATGATTAGGGGACTAGAGGTTAAAACGTATGAAGAACAGTTGCAGGAACTGGGTATGTCTAGTTTAATGAAAAGAAGGACTAGGGGAGACATGATAGCAGTCTTCCAATATCTCAGGGGCTGCCACAAAGAAGAGGCAGTCAAGCTGTTCTCCAAAGCACCTGAGGGCAGGACAAGAAGCAATGGATGGAAACTAATCAAGGAGAGAAGCAACCTAGAACTTAAGGAGAAATTTCCTGACACTGAGAACAATTAATCAGTGGAACAACTTGCCACCAGAAGTTGTGAATGCTCCAACACTGGAAGTTTTTAAGAAGAGGTTGGATAACCATTTGTCTGAAGTGGTGTAGGGTTTCCTGCCTAAGCAGGGGGTTGGACTAGAAGACCTCCAAGGTCCCTTCCAACTCTGTTATTCTATTCTATTCTTACGACGTCACTGAAAAAAGGGACTTGTGACCGTTTTTCACACTTACGAATGATGTTGTAGCCATCCCCATGGTCACAGGATTTACATTTGGATGCTTGATAACTGACTCACATTTATGATGGTGGCAATTGTCCCAGGATTACGGGATTGACTTTTTCTGCCTTCTGACAAGCAAAGTCAACGGGAAACCACTTAACAACCCTTTGACTAATTTAACAATGGCAATTGTTAACAAACGTGGCAAGAAAAGCCATAAAAGGGGGCAAAACTCCCTTAACAAATTTCTCATTTAACAACATAAACCTTTTGGGCACAATTGTGGTCATAAATTGAGGACTACCTGTATAAAACTTGTTTTTGTGCATGTAGAGTTGATTGTCCCATTGCCAGTCTCCAAACCAGTAAAAGCCCCAATGATATCATGTACAGTAGTGGCCAAAATTGTGGAAACCTTTTGGGAAAAGTGTATTTTTGAGGTTTGATGGCTAATAACACCACTTTTTTTTTGGAGTTTCAAGATAATCATATTCCATTCCTGCTGGAATGGCCTGGGAATAGTCCAGACCTTAACCCAATTGAAAATCTAGGGAGCCAACTAAAGAAACACGTTAGTCAATAAAACGTAGGTGGGATGTACAATAAAACCCAGTTAATAGAAGCCATCATTCAATCTTGCTTTCACATTTTAACAGCTGCAGAACTCAAAGACTTGGTTCACTCCATGGGAAGACGTTGTAAGGCCGTCATTCATGCTAAAGGTTACCCCAACTAAGTGTTAACTGACATGGTGATCATCTCGTTTTTTCTACGTGTTTCGCTTTTCTTCTTTATACTGTAACTGCTATTCTAATAGCAAATCCTTCATCAAAGTTATTGCACTACATTCTTGATTAAATTATCTTTCCATTGATATATCATTTTATGGTACTACTCCCCCAAAAAGTGGTGTTATTGGCTAGTTTTAGAAAATACACTTTTCCCAAAAGGTTTCCACAATTTTGGCCACTACTGTATGTCATCTGCAGGACGATATCATGACAATATCACGGCATAGGAGTCGTCCCATGTTCCTAGTCCCCACCTCCGTAACTTGCATTTAGGGAAGAGATTCTCCTTAAATGTCTTACCAGCCACGTTTTTCTTCCCACCCTCCCAAATAATGGGGTTGGCTCCTAGAATCTGCACATTTCTACTTTACAGACTGTACACCAGTGCTTCTCAAAGAGTTATGGACTTCAACTCCCAGAATTCCCTGGGCAGTATTTAGATTAGAACAAGACAAATGTGGCTTCTGGACTGAGCTGGCCATTTATTATCTTCTTTATCTTTATCTTTATTTGATTTGTATACCGCCCTACTCCCGAAGGACTCAGGGCGGTGAACAGCCAAACAGTAAAATACATAAATACAAAATTTAAAAAACAGGATAAAATCGAATTAAACAATTTGGCCCAGACAAATTAAAACACCCCCAATCATTTAAAAAACAGATTAAAATTTGCATATTAAAAAGAAAAGAGGGAAAAGATTTAGGCCAGGCCCGCCTGGTGGAATAAAAAAGTCTTCAAAGCGCGGCGGAAGGTGTGCAGATCCGGGATCCTCCGTATCTCCGGGGGGAGCTCATTCCAGATAGTAGGTGCCCCCACAGAGAAGACTCTCCCCCTAGGGGCCGCCAGTCGACATTGTTTGGCCGACGGCACCCGGAGGAGCCCCTCTCTATGAGAGCGTACCGGCCGGTGGGAGGCTATTGGTGGTAGTAGGCGGTCCCGTAGGTAACCAGGACCTAAGCCATATATAAATATTAATATTTATTTCATTCACACTGACTGGAAATTTTGGGAGTTGAAATGTTACACATTTTGAGAAACACTGAGGTAGACCAGGGGTGTCCAGCCTTGGCAACTTTAAGATCTGTGGACTTGAACTCCCAGAATTCCCCAGGAACTCTGTGTCATCGTGGCTTTGATATAAAGCATGTGAAGAGGCAGCATTCCCCCAACCCCCTTAGATTCTGACTCATGAATCATCAGTCTTCATGCTAAATCTCTTATGCTCCTATTTTCCTGCTCCTTCGATTCTTGTTTTGGCTCTGAAGTTCTCTGGTGCACGGAGGTCATGCTGAGGTAATCCATGCCCTCCATAAAGCCACTAGTGCTGCTGTCCCACTCCAATGAGAATCAGAATCAGAATAGACCTGGAAGGGACCTTGGAGGTCTTCTGGTCCAGCCCCTTGCTCAGTCAGGACACCCTATACCAGTGATGGCTAACCTTTTTGCCATTGCATGCCAGGAGTGTGGGGAGCGTGTGAGGGGAGGTCACGTGTGTGCGCCCACACCCATAATTCTATGTGTCCCGCCCCTGGGCATGCGTGCACGATGCTCCCCGCGCTCCTGGCACGTGATGGACCGATGGGCCCATTTTTCTCTCTCCCCAGGCACTAGAGCCTTTCTAGGAGTCTGGGGAGGGCAAAAACAGCCTTCCCCCACCCTCCGGAGGCCGAAAATGGCCCATTTGCCAACTTCTGGTGGGACTGGAAGTTGGCAAAAGGGACGTTTTTGGCCTCTAGAGGTCCTCGGGGGGGGGGTAGGTCGTTTTCACCACCCTCCCCAGGTTCCTAGAAAGGCTCTGGAGCCTGGAGAGAGCAAAAAATGGGCATTCCCCCCCCCCCCAAGGCCCTCCAGAGGCTGGAAACAGCCTGTTTCCCTACTTCTGGTGGGCCCAGAAGGCCCGAAAATCAGCTGGCCGGCACGCTCATGCGCGCCGGAGCTGAGCTCGCATGCCCACGGATATGGCTACGTGTGCCACCTGTGTGCCACCTGTTCGCCATCACGGCCCTATACCATTTCAGACAAGTGGCTGTCCAGTCTCTTCTTAGAAACCACCAATGATGAAGCACCTGCAACTTCTGAAGGCAAGCTGTTCCACTGGTTAATTCTCCTCACTGTCAGGAACTTTCTCCTTAGTTCTAGGTTGCTTCTCTCCTGGATCAGTTTCCATCCATTGTTTCTTGTCTTACCTTTGGAAAATAGCTTGACCCCTCCCCCCTCTTCTTTGTAGCATCCCTTAAAAGACTGGAATACTGTACTCAAGTGCTTTGGAAAATAGGCTGACCTCCTCTTCTCTGTGACAGCCTCTCACGTGTAGGAAGATCATATCGGGTTTCCTCCATGGACACCTGTAGGAAAATATCCTTATGCCAATTGTGTGACTTATCGATAGAAGAGAATATTTGCAGCTCAGGGTTGAACTGTGGAATCCTTGATGATCTCAAGGATTTGAGGGTTTGCTTGCAGGCATCTCATCTAGATAACTTAGTGTTAATGAAATGTTTGCAAGAAAAGCACCAAGCTCAAGGAGCACCAAGGACCCCACAGTACGTGACTGATATGATCTGTGACAGCTTGCCACAAAGTTGTGATTGTCATAAACAACATTGTTTGCATTATGGGTGCATTGGTGCCAGGGGTGGGTTCTAAATTGTTTTTACTACTGGTTCTGTGGGCGTGGCTTATTTTGTGGGCGTAGCTTGGTGGGGGGGTAATGTGACTGGGTGGGCGTGGCCAATTTTTTTTTTTTACTTTTAAAAGCATTTTTTCTACAACCTTAAGAGTGTCACTGCGTTTTTGTATTTACCAGATGAGCTCTTATTTTTGAACTTTCAGACTTACCGTAGCTTGCCAAGTTCTTATCTCTAAGCTAACTGCGCATGTCCACATTCTTTCACTTTCTTCTAACTTTTTTTTGTTCGCCTGCCAAGAGGGGTCCGGCAGGAACGCTGCCAAGATGTAATTAATTAGCTAATAAGATGTTTTTACTTCTTTATAATAAAATGTGTTTATTAGAATATATCGCGGGTTTATTTTCTTAAAGTATACTTCAAGGAAAGGTCACGATCCATTCTCTAAATCAAGGTGCAATTACCCAAAAGCAGAATGGGATTAATAGCCACCCTGACAAAGAGGTTGCAGAAAAAATGCTTTTAAAAGCCTCTGACGATCCCAGCTGAGCCGCGCGATCATCAGAGGCTTTTTTGTTAAACTTTTAAAAGCATTTTTTCGGCCGAAGAGGTTGTAGAAAAAATGCTTTTAAAAGTAAAAAAAAAAAAAAAAAACCCTCTGATGAGGTGGGTGGGGTAAGCGAGTGGTGAACCGGTAGCATTTCACCCCTGGCGCAGAGGGCTTAGAAGGCCAAACATGCCCGTATTCGGTCTATAAGACGCACCTAAATTTTCACCCACTTTTAGGGGGTCTTATACTCTGAAAAATATGGTACATATCAGAAGTACAAAACAAAATGCAAGCATATTGAGCTTAGGTTACAAGTAAATAGCTTCTTTCCTGAAATTCAGATGACCCGGTAAACAGAGCCTTGGTGGCACAGTGGACTAAGTGCTGTTAAAGTAGTACTTAGTTGCCAGCTCCCTGCAATTACTGCAAGTTCAAATCTCACCAGGCTCAAGGTTGACTCAGACTTCCATCCTTTCGAGGTAGGTAAAATGAGGACCCGGATTGTGGGGGCAATAAGCTGACTTTGTATAAAAAAGGACACCTCTTAGGGGGGCCCGAAAGCCCTACTAAGCAAGTATATACAAAAGTATGAAGGCTATTGCTTAATGCATTGTAAGCCGCCCTGAGTCTCTGGAGAAGGGCGGCATATAAATCAAACTAATAAATAAATAAATAAATAAGTCTGTTAAAACTTGGTTCCCCCCCCCAAGCATAAAGGCCAGGATGCTAGAAGAGCCCGATGTACGTGTATTTTATGAGATTCTTATGAAGTGTCTCAGTTATTTATTCTTCCCTTGTATGTTTATAATTGTTTTTGTAAAACTGAGAGTTACTGTATGTATTTAAGATGAGCGGTTGCATAGAATTTCTAAATAAAATGAATAAATATGCGTAGTCCTTTCTACGCCTACCCCAGTCTTGACCTTCTTAAAAAGAAAGAATATTATTTATATTACACTTCAGACTTCCACACATTATATATAAGGCTCTAATACAACCCTGTGAGATCAGATGACTGGTGTTCCCTATCTCTGTGATAACAATTTCAAAGTGTTATCAGAAAGACACTCAGCTAGCTGGTTCTTGAATATAAGATGACGCATGACATTTTATTAACTGCGCCAGATCTGTTGTTTGCATGGATTTTCTGGGTCAGAATCAAGGCTCGAAGTTAAGAGGCCATTTTAACTCTGTTAGAAATAGCCAAACCTTCTTTGATTGATTCAATTTAGATGAATTAAACTCATTTCCTCTTCTCGGTGACAAGTTTCTACAGCGGCCCTTTTAGCCAATACTACAAATGAAGCCTCAACAGACTTCTGCTGGTCACCCAGTCTCTTATATATTTTAGAAATATATTTTCACCGTAAGGTGCAATCATATCAGGATTGTATCGCTTCCAAGGCATGGGACCAGAGCAGGGGTGAAATCCAACAGGTTCTGACAGGTTCTGGAGAACCGGTAGCGGAAATTTTGAGTAGTTTGGAGAACTGGCAAATACCACCTCTGGCTGGCCCTAGAGTGGGGTGGGAATGGAGATTTTGCAAAATCCTTCCCCTGGAGTGGGGAGGGAATGGAGATTTTGCAATATCCTTCCCCTGCCACGCCCACCAAGCCACGCCCACAGAACCGGTAGTAAAAAAATTTGGATTTCACTACTGGACCATAGGTGGTATTCAGCCGGTTTGTACCAGTTCAGGCGAACCGGTAGCAGCGACTGCGGATCATCTGCCTGGATGTAATGGTGTCCTATTTAGCCACATTTTCAAGGCTGGGCGCCTGCACGGAAAGCACATGGGCGAGCAGAGAGCGTGCGCAGAAGGTGCAGAAGGCGGGCACACACCGGTGGTAAGCATATGTGGAACCCACCACTGCATGGGGCCTAGAGCAGAGCTTCTCTGGAAGAATATCTATGGAGATTCTCAGTCATCCAGGTCATAGTTGCCCCAAAAGTGCTTTTTCAAGAGACAACTGGACTTTCTTTGTTTTTCCTTGAAGACGTTTCACGTCTCATCCAAGAAGCTTCTTCGGTTCTCTTTGGGACTTCTCTGAGTAGAATTCCAGACGGTCTCAAACTTCATTTAAGGAAGGACCGGTGAGAGTAACCGTGGTGACCTCACTGTGACTCAGAGGCAGCTTAGCAAGATGGAGGTCTAGTCACGTCTCTTGGGCTCTATCCATTGTTTTCAGCCGCCTGGTGAGCAGGAATTTCCCTCCTTCAGGGTTCAGCTCCATGTCGAAGCCCCTTAAGCCTTCCGGCGGTCCTTCCCCCCCCCCCCGTAGTTTATGCAACACCTGCCCCCTTCCGCTAATGAGCCCTTGTGTGAAACTCTCTCCTTGCAATGTGACATGTTTAAGTTGTTTGTTTAGGTTTCGCTCTTCCTTGCAAGCTTTGGTAGAGTTGGATTAGTCATCCGGGCAAACCCCTTGCCTTTCTTTTTGGGGCTGGAGGGAGGGAGGGAGGGAGGGTGGATGATGGAGGAGGGTTAGAGTTTGCATAAACAAACCAGAGAGTGATCCACCACCAGAAGCTGCATACAAACTCAAAATCCTTTGATTGATAGAACTCGGAGCCCAGAAATGTGGTTTTTTTTTGAGCTTAGAGCCAGTTGCACACCCTCCTCTCGTAATGCCAAGCTTTCTTCATCTGAGCTGGGTAACTTAGGAGAGGAAGGGAACTGTTGAGCTGCTGCTGCTGCTACCTTAAACAAATGATAGAAAGAAATCTGATCTTCTCTAATCTGTATGTCCCCAAGGTGCTTTTTTCAAGAGGCCACTGGACTTCCTTGTTTTTCTTTGAAGATTTTTCGCTTCTCACCCAAGAAGCTTCTTCAGCTCTCAGAGAAGTCAATTCTTCCTGTAACCAGAAGAAAGCTAGCATGTGATGCAAGGAAGCCAGCTTGGTCTAGTGGGGGAGGCACCACGCTAGAAAGTAGGAGATTGTGAGTTCAAGTCCTACCTTAGCATGAAAGCCAGTTGGGTGAGTTTAGTCCAGTCACACTCTCTCTCTCAGCCCAACATCACAGGGTTGTTTTTTTTAAAAAAAATTGATTATATGCCGCCCTTCTCCGGAGACTCAGGGCGGCTTACAATGCGTTAAGCAATAGCCTTCATACTTTTGTATATTTATACAAAGTCAGCTTGAAGACCCTGTTGTTCCGCCAGGCCGGACTATCAATACAATAGTTTTAAATTGGGGTATTTAAATTTATTGGGGTTTTAAATTTGAGCCATTTATTTAATTATTTTAAATTTTATATCATTGTTTTGTTTGTGTTTTTAAATAGGCTGTACACCGCCCTGAGTCCTTCGGGAGAAGGGCGGTATAGAAATAAAATTATTATTATTATTATTATTATTATTATTATTATTATTATTGCCCACACAAACTGGGTCCTCAAACTGGGTCCTCAATTTACCTACCTTAGAAAGGATGGCAGGCTGAGTCAACCTTGAGCCTGGTGAGATTCGAACTTACAGTAATTGCAGACAGCTGGATGTTAATTACAATGCATTAGTCTGCTGAGCTATCCAGGCTCCTTGTTGTTTGTTGTGGGGAAAATAGGAAGGAGGGATGTGTTTGTCGCCTTGAGATATTTGTAAAAATAAGAAAATAATAATGGGATATAATAAATAAATAATGGGATATAATAAAATAATAAAAAATGGGTTATAAATAAGAAGGAAGGAAGGAAGGAAGGAATATTTTGACCTGAAGGGAATGACAGAGTTGGGACTGGATGGTGGGGAATGGAAGGCCCATCCAGTCAGAGCTGAAGAAGCTTCTTGGATGAGAAGCGAAATGTCTTCAAAGAAAAACAAGGAAGTCCAGTTGCTTCCTGAAAAAGCACCTTTGGGGCAACCGTGACGTGGATGACCAAGAATCTCCACAGACACTCTAATCCAGGAGTGTCAAACTTGATTTCATTGAGGGCCGCGTCAGGATTATGTTTCACCTTGGGGCGGCTGTGGTGGGCGTGGTCAGGTCAACATCACTCGTGTCAGGGGCGCCTGTGGTGGGCTGAGCGCTCTTCCAGTGAAAATGGGCTCCCGGGCTGTGTCTTCGGCTGTGACGGCCTCCTGCAATGCTCCGCCAGCGAAAATGGAGCTTGTGAAGGCCACACGCAGCCTTCCCGAGCTCCAGTTTCGCTGGCGGAGGCACTGCGGGCCGGTTCTTTGCTGTTTCTCGCGGGCCAGATCTATGCACCCCGCGGGCCAGATCTGCCCCGCCGGGCCTTCATTTTGACACCCCTGTTCTAATCAGTATGCATTTATCAGTACAATCAGAGGTAACTTTGGTCCATTTCTGCCTTAGCCCAGTTCCATGTGGGAACTGTTCTGGGATCAACACCAAAACTATCTGATTTTGTGGCAGATTTATTTCTGGCTCAGCACAGATGTGGAAATTCCAAAGCTGGAATGGGGGTTCTGACCAGTGGCGGGTTGTTTCCAGTTCGCTCCAGTTTGGGCGAACTGGTAGTGGCGGCGGCGGGAGGCTCCGCCCACTCGCCCAGACATCATCCAAAACGCTCTGCCCATGCCCAGAAGCTTCTGCGCATGGACAGAAGCACCACATGCTTGTGAAGCAAGCGCGAGTGTGCGCTACCAATAGCGAACTGGTAGCGCCGGGATTTGAAAGCCACTACGGGTTCTGACCTTTTCCCTCAAGCCTTGGTAGTACAGTGGTCTAAAGCACCCTGTTATTAAGACCAGCTGCCTGCAATTACTGCAGGTTCGAATCTCGCCAGGCTCAAGGTTGACTCAGCCTTCCATCCTTTCTAAGGTAGGTAAATTGAGGACCCAGTTTGTGGGGGCAATACGCTGACTTTGTATAAATATACAAAAGGATGAAGGCTATTGCTTAGCACACTTTGTAAGCCGCCCTGAGTCTCTGGAGAAGGGCGGCATATAAATCAAATTAAAAAAAATAAAAATAAAATTTTTTTTTTTAAAAAAGCCGTCCTTTGCGTTCTGCTCTTCCTCCACCATTGCTAAATTGCGTCTGCAGCAGAGCAGAGAGAGCAAGCTTTAAATGTCTTTTTCCCTATCACAAAACCCAACAAAGTGGTGGTGGGGGGGGGGAAAGGTAGAGAAAAAGTGAGACACCGGCTGGTTATCAGTTTTTGGTGGGCATGTCCAGAGTTCTCCCAGCTGCGGTGTGTTTGCAGATTGTTTGCAATTGTGGGAATGGGTTTGGAGGGTTTGGGAAGGGGCCGAGCATGATTGGTTGACCCAGAAGTCCTTCCAATGGTCAAAAAGGGTTTTTTCCCCCACCTCTAGAAGAATTGTCACCAAAGTTCCATTTTCCACACAGAGATTCTGATTGGTCATTCCCAGCTGGCGGAAAGATGCGTCAGCGGAGTCTGGAAACTCCAGTGAGGCAATCTTTACTTTCCTCATCCTCACAGATAAACAGAGGGGCGTGCCAATTTCTATTGTTTTGCCATTTTGCTTTCTGATTCCGAGATATTTTGTGAATGGCCAGGGGCAATTGGAGCTTGTTTTTTTGACAATGGGCAACTACCTCCCCTGAGCAGTGATTTTGTGCAAGGACCTCATAATGTTCTCCAAACTTCCATATCTGGGATATAATAGGGCCTTGGTAGTACAGTGGTCTAAAGCACCCTGTTATTAAGACCAGCTGCCTGCAATTACTGCAGGTTCGAATCTTGCCAGGCTCAAGGTTGACTCAGCCTTCCATCCTTTCTAAGGTAGGTAAGTTGAGGACCCAGTTTGTGGGGGCAATAAGCTGACTTTGTATAAATATACAAAAGGATGAAGGCTATTGCTTAGCATATTGTAAGCCGCCCTGAGTCTCCGGAGAAGGGCGGCATATAAATAAAATAAAATAAAATAAAATAAAATAAAAATAAGGGCTGCCTTTCCCTGCTCTGAACCATATTGGGGAAGTAAAACTTGGGTTGGATCAGGATTGGAAAAACCAGGCTCGAGTCAGAATATAACAGAACAGAATAGAATAACAGAGTTGGAAGAGACTTCGGAGATCTTCTAGTCCAACCCCCTGCTTAGGCAGGAAAACCTATACCCATGATGGCAAACCTATGGCACGCATGCCAGAGGTGACACACAGAGCCCTCTCTGCTGGCACGCGTGCCGTCGCCCCAGGTCAGATCTCCGTGGCATTTCTTTCGTGAGCTTCTTTTTCCCTGCAAACGACAAAACAGAAGCTCCCAAAAGAAAAAAGAACTTACCTCTTGCTGCTGGTGTTGGGATGCCCGGTCTCCCACCAGCCAGCTGGTCTTCTGCTCTCTGCTGCGCATCCGTGCATGCCCACGTGCATGTCCGTGCATGTGCACATTGGCACATGTCCATGCATGCATGCATATCTGCGTGTTCGCACATGCGTGCACACCTTTCAGTTTGGGCATGCGTGTGGGCAGTTTGGGCACTTGGTGAGTAAAAGGTTCACCATCACTGACCTATACCATTTCAGACAAATGGATATCCAACCTCTTCTTAAAAACTTCCAGTGTTGGAGCGTTCACAACTTCTGGAGGCAATTGTTCCACTGGTTAATTGTTCTAACTGTCAGGAAATTTCTCCTTAGTTCTAAGTTGCTTCTCTCCTTGATTAGTTTCCACCCGTTGCTTCTTGTCCTGCCTTCAGGTGCTTTGGAGAATAGCTTGACTCCCTCTTCTTTGTGACATACCACAATTATTGAGAGACTGTTTTCTGTCTTCCCTGCACCATCACCCCCATGCCCAGCTGAGCTGCGCGACCATCAGAGGCTGTTTTTTTAACTTTTAAAAGCAATTTTTCTACAACCTCTTCAGCCGAAAAAATGCTTTTAAAAATAATAAAAAAAGCCTCTGATGATTGCGCGGCTCAGCTGGGATTGTCAGAGGTTTTTAAAAGCATTTTTTTCTACAACCTCTTCAGCCGAAAAAATGCTTTTAAAAATAATTTTTAAAAAAGCCTCTGATGATCGCGCGGCTCAGCTGGGATCGTCAGAGGTTTTTAAAAGCATTTTTTTCTACAACCTCTTCAGCCGAAAAAATGCTTTTAAAAATGATTAAAAAAAAGCCTCTGATGATCGTGCGGCTCACTTGGGATCGTCAGAGGTTTTTAAAAGTATTTTTTTCTACAACCTCTTCAGCCGAAAAAAATGCTTTTAAAAATAATTAAAAAAAAGCCTCTGATGATTGCACGGCTCAGCTGGGATCGTCAGAGGTTTTTAAAAGCATTTTTTTCTACAACCTCTTCGGCCGAAGAGGTTGTAGGAAAAAAAAATGCTTTTAAAAGCCTCTGGCGATTCCAGCTGAGTTGCCTGATCCTCAGAGGCTTCTAAAAGCATTTTTTTTCCTGCAACCTCTTTGGCCGAAGAGGTTGTAAAAAAAATGCTTTTAAAAGTAAAAAAAAAAAAAAAAGTTGGCCACGCCCACCCAGTCAAATTACGCCCCCCCCACCAAGCCACGCCCGCAGAACCGGTAGTAACAAATTATAGATTTCACCCCTGAACCTAACCAATAAAAGCAAACACCTCAGAGCTTATTAAGTTTCCTCCTCCGATTAAACAGCTTTCCTAATTCTAATTCACGCTTGCCAACTTTTTAGAAGAAATGGGAGTGTGGAATCTCGGACAGCGCTGACACTGAGGCTGCGCCGTTTTTTGAAAATGTAGGTCAGGCCAGCAGCGGGAAATATTTTACCAGAGTTTTGAGCAGGCAGGAAAAAAAAAAAGAAAGAAAGAAAGGGAGAAACCATGAACCTACCACCCTGGGGGTTGTGTTTTTGATGGGATTGTCCTCGGCTGAACCGGCCTGTCCTAATGGAACATCCAGAACCCTGAAGCCAAAAATAACTAGAGGATCTCAGAATGGGAGGGAGGAAGTAAGGGAGAATGCACTGTGGCTCCCCTGTTTGCAACCTTCATTCTCTTGCAGAGCCCAAAATCTGTGGCTTTCTCTCCTCTGTTTTACACACACACACACATACTCCATATTCAGCCAAGAGGAGGGTTTTTTTGGGATAGTGTGAGTCACTGGTGAGAGCTGCAGCTGGAAAGGGGAAAAAAAGAAAAAGGGAGGAAGACGCATTGCACAGCGTGAGCCATTGAAGAGAGCCATAGAAATAGGCTGGAGCAGAAGATCAGCAGGCTGTGTCGCTGAGTGAAACGAATACGTAGTCATTGCTATGGAACAAGGGTGACCCCCCGCTCCCTCCCCCAAAGCATTAGATTAAATTGACCCCATGCTGAGAATCGTGAAGGTTTTGCTTCCCCAATAATTCCACTGGGGCAATGGAACAAGTGGTGAAACTCGATTTACACCTTTATGATTCCACCTGAGGTTCTGGAGAAGGTTTTGCTGAACCACCGGGTGATTTCAGACCTGACTGACTGGAGGGAATGTTTGGCTCAATGGATACTAATCACAAGTAGTTCTCGACTTACGACCAGAGGTGGGTTTCAGCACATTCTGACCAGTTCTGGAGAACCAGTAGCGGAAATTTTGAGTAGTTCAGAGAACGGTAGTAAAAAATTATGACTGGCCTCACCCCCATCTATTCTCTGCCTTCCAAGTCCCAGCTGATCGGGAGGAAAAGGGGATTTTGCAGTAACCTTCCCCTGGATTGGGGAGGGAATGGAGATTTTACAGTATCCTTCCCCTGGAGTGGGGTGGGAATGGAGATTTTGCAGTAACCTTCCCCTGGATTGGGGAGGGAATGGAGATTTTACAGTATCCTTCCCCTGGAGTGGGGTGGGAATGGAGATTTCACAGTATCCTTCCCCTGGAGTGGGGTGGGAATGGAGATTTCACAGTATCCTTCCCCTGGATTGGGGAGGGAATGGAGATTTTACAGCCGTGATGGCGAACCTATGGCACACGTGCCACAGGTGGTATGCGGAGCCATATCTGTGAGCACACGAGCGTTGCCCTAGCTCAGCACGGTGGCCAGCTGATTTTCAGGCCTTTCGGGCCCACCGGAAGTCAGGAAACAGGCCATTTACGGCCTCCGGAGAGCCTCCGGGGAGGTGGGGAAGGCCGTTTTTGCCCTCTCCAGGCTCCAAGAAAGCCTCTTGAGTCTGGGGAGGGTGAAAAACAGGCCTACCCAGCCCACCGGTAACCTTTTTGCCATTATGTGCCAAAAGCGGGGGGAGTGCGGAGGGATTGTGTGTGCATGCACGGGGGGGTGGGGCGGCATTGAATTATGGGTGTGGGCACGCTCACACGCAAACTCCCCGTGCTCCCCGTGCCCGCTTTTGGCATGCGACGGCAAAAAGGTTAGCCATCACTGTTTTACAGTATCCTTCCCCTGGAGTAGGTTGGGAATGGAGATTTTACGGTATCCTTCCCATGCCACGCCCACCAAGCCACACCCATCAAGCCATGCCACACCCACCAAGCCACATCCACAGAACCGTTAGTAAAAAATTTTTGAAACCCACCACTGTTTACGACCATAAATTGAGCCTGACAATTGGCCATAAGTCGTGATGGCTATCATGTGGGTCATCACGATAGCCAATTTCAAGGTAGTGAAATTGACTGGACTCAATTTCACTGTCTTGTTTTGTGGTGGTTATTAAGGAAATGTGACAGTCCTAAAGAAAAGACCTCAGTTGTTAAGTAAATATTGCAATTGTTAAGTGAATAACCCAGTCGTTAAGCAAACACAATGCATTTATTTTTTGTACCAGAACTGAAAGTAAATACAGGTTTGCAGAGGGAAAAAATATGTCACAAATTGTGACTCCTACAACAACCACTCCCCTTTCCTTCTATTTATTCCCCAGCCACGTGTGCTTTGCTTCCCGAGTTGACTCCTTGTCCTCCATTGTTCACCTCTCCTAACTGCTTTGTGCATACGTGCATCTGGAACAGGCCCCAGCTGTTCTTCCTCCTCACTCATATCAGCCTCCAAAGGCAGCTGCCTCTCCGATAGCTGGAAAATGTCACACGGCCCTGGCTCTATCTCTGCGTCCGACGCAGAGCATCCATCAGAGCCTTCCCCAGACTCCAGAACTGGCCCAAGTTCCTCCCCAACCTCCCCATCACCCAATTCTGCTTCTGAAGTGCCTGGTGGGCCACAACAGGCACTTCAGAAAGCCATAAATGTGGGCCAGTTGTCAAGGGTCCAAAATATAATCGAGTGATTGCAAGGTGGAGGACCATGGACATTGGAACATGGGAGCCGAATTATAAGTAGCTTTCGAAGGGTCCATTGTCACTTCAGACAGTAACTAAGCAGCCGGATATAAATCAAGGATTAGATGTACAATTTAGAACGTCAATGTATGTACAGCACAAAATTATTTGACTTTTTCATCCAGCGTTGTGTATAAAAAAAAACCCTTTTTTATTTTTTATAAAGATATCAAATCAATGCATGAACAGTGTGGCCCCTGAGTGTCATACATTCTAATTCAAATAAAACTAATTAGGTTAATCATAATCGTTACATTCAATCTGCTTATATATTTCTAATAATAATATACACTTGTATTAAGTTATAATCTATCGTTATTCAATTATTCCACATTTTCTCTTGTTATTACTTTCATTTTATGATATAAAAGTGTATACACTAATATTCCCCCTTCTCTTATTTCTATCACTTATTTTAGCTTTTAATCATATCGTCCTTTATTAAGAAACTTTTTCTTTCTTTCCTATCTAATCATGTCACCTACCTAAAAAAAGAAAAAAAAAAGAAGGAAAGAGAGAGAGAGAGAGAGAGAGAGAGAGAGAAGGAAAAGCAATTCAGAATAACATCAAAAAGGAGAAATCATCTATCCATCATCTCTTGCCCGCTTCAATACTTTAATTGCTATGCTTTAAAAAAAAAGATAGGAAAAAGGAAAAGCAAATCAAAACAACAACAACAACAAAATCATCTATCCATCATCTCTTGCCCGCTTCAATACTTTGATTGCTATGGTTTCTTTCTTGATGCAGTCTTTCATAAGAACATTCCACCCAAGCTTTAAGTTACTCCTCTATTGGTTTGTAACACAGTCTGAACACTGCCATAAAATATTATGGCACATAAAACACTACGCCTGAGTGGCGTAGGAGGCTAATGCCTCCTAAAGCAGCATTTAACATCCAGCTGCCTGCAATTACTGCGAGTTCAATTCTCACCAGGCTCAAGGTCGACTCAGCCTTCCATCCTTTCTAAGGTGGGTAAATGGAGGACCCAGTTTGTGGGGGCAATAAGCTGACTTTGTATAAAATATACAAAAGTATGATGGCTATTGCTTAACGCACTGTAAGCCGCCCTGAGTCTCCGGAGAAGGGCGGCATATAAATCAAATAAAAAAAAAATATATCATTTTAAAAAAGAAATTTCAAGAACGTTTCTGAACTGCTTGTCAGGAAGTTCCACTGAAGGCATCAGGATGTTCTGGCAGGCAACAGCCAACCAACAAAAACATCGGTCAACCAATAGAAACATTGCACCCTTCTGTCCCCCAAAATACATACATGCAGTACTTCAAAAAAAAAAAAAAAAAAAAAAAGGAAGTGGATTTCTGCTGTGTAGATGTAGTTGATTTGCGTCATGGCTGTCTGGAGTCTTTCATGTGACCTGCAGGGCTGATCCCAGGAGAGCCTTCAATCCTGCCAGATGGTCTGTGGTATGTGTTACAACACAACCTTGGGATTAACCAGAAAAATGAAGGGCAGTGGCTAAAGCTATTTGTGATAGGGAACATTTTGATCCATCCTCGTTTATAGAAAAACGTCTTGGAGCTTGTATGACACCCAAGAAGGCTGCTTCAGGCCAAAAAGAAATCTGATTTGGAGCAAATGCCCTTATCTGGTATCAAATGTAGAACATAGAACATTGTTGGGGGCAATATGCTGTCTCTGTAAACCGGTCTTGTGAACCGGTCCGAACCGGGGGCAAACCACCACTGGTGCAGACTCGGGAGGGGAACTTTTGATACTCCACTGCCCTTGGACAATGAACCATTGGTGGCAAATGACTTTCAAGTTGGTTTCAGATCCACTTCGTTGTCATGTCACAACAAGTTAGCTTGCTCATCAGAACTTGTGGGGTGTTTTGTTGAAAAGAAGGTAGAATCTATCTACCTAGGCAGGGATGGGTTATACTTACCTTTACTACCGGTTTGCAGTGGGGCCGCGCGCAAGCGCAGAAGCTTCTGCACATGCGCAGAAGCGTTTTGATGACATTGGGGTCAGTGGGTGGAGCCTCCCGCCAGTTTTACTACCAGTTCTATAGAACCGGTGCGAACCAGGGGCAACCTACCACTGTACCTAGAGATTATTGGATTCAGATCCTGTCCTAGCTGTGGATTATGAGACTTGAATTTGGAAGAGCACCAGCATGGAGAAGACTGAAGCTGAATATTTTCCTGCTTCAGATACATTTCAGAAATGAATCTTTGCAACAGAAGCGATACAGCAAGCAACCTATATCTCTTTTGAACTTAATTTCACTTTCTTTCTCTTTATTCTCTGAAGTTTAGAGTGACATCTAGTGTTTGTAGCACAAAATAATTATCTTTGACCTGTATGCTGAAATGTTAGCTGAAGTCTACTGTAGTGGCCAAAATTGTGGAAGCCTTTTGGGAAAAGTATATTTTCTAAAACTAGGTAATAACACCACTTTTTTTTCCCGGAGTAGTACCATAAAATTATATATCAATGGAAAGATAATTTAATCAAGAATGTAATGCAATAACTTTTATGAAGGATTTGCTATTAGAATAGCAGTTACACTATAAAGAAGAAAAGTGAAACACAGAAAAAACGATATATACAAAAATTATCACCATGTCAGTTAATACTTAGTTGGGTAACCTTTAGCATGAATGACGGCCTTATAACGTCTTCCTATGGAGTGAATCAAGTTTTTTCTTCTGCTGCTGTTCTAATGTGAAACCAAGATTGAATGATGGCTTCTATTAACTGGGTTTTATTGCTGGGTCGCTTCTGACTAACAAGTTTCTTTAGTCGGCTCCATAGATTTTCAATTGGGTGAAGGTCTGGGCTATTCCCAGGCCATTCCAGCAGTGGAATAGGATTATCTTGAAACTAAAAAAAAGAAAAAGAAAAAAAAAGTGGTGTTATTAGTTATCAAACCTCAAAAATACACTTTCCCCAAAAGGTTTCCACAGTTTTGGCCACTACTGTATCATACTGGGAATTTTTAAATGGAATTTTTGGATAGTCTCCCTTGTTCTCTTTGTTTTAAAAACAACACAGCGCAACTAGACAATTTTGATGAGAGCGACTACCTTGGGCCAGTCGCTTTCTCTCTTAGCCCAGCCTACCCCACAGTGTTGTTGCGAAGAAAATAGGAGGAGAAAGAGATGTTGGATATGTTTGCCACCTTGGTTTATTTGTAAAGGTGAGATACCAATAAATAAATAAGGTAAATAACGAAATAAATTTATGCCAAATTACTTGGAAATAGCAGGGAATGGAGCTGAAAACAAGGATAAAAGAATAAAAGAATTTTAAAAACGCACCTTAAAAAGAAAATATGGAAAGTCACATAAATTGCAATCTGCTGGATATCAAAAAGGTGCTAGAAGATCCCAAAATACCTGACAAAATATTCCGGGCAGTTTCCAAATAGCAAATTTTAGAGCTACAAAATTCAGAGTCCCATAAAATCCTTTGAGGCAATCTTGATTCTATCAAGTTAGATTTGGCCATTCTAGAACTATTTATGCAGTCTTTCAGACAGAAAGCTTTAATGAAATCACATCCTACATCTCATATAAAAATTAATATTTAGATTCCAAAACGGGCCCAGTAAAAAAAAGTAATTTCTAATCGAGTTATGAGATTTTTTTGCATATACTACGTTTGATGACATAACAAAGTTGGAATAATGCAAAAACCCTTTTGATGTGATTTGATCCCACAATACATTGTTAACTGAAGTAACAATGCCTTTCTTTCAATGGGCCCCAACTGAAGTTGGGTTTTTCATGTTGATTAGAAGTTAACACTTAGTGAATTCTTTTTATTGGAGTCTTATTACTGAAATGTATTGGCTGTGAAATTCTGGGAGTTGAAGTTCAAACATATGAGTCAACAGTGTGCAGCAACAGCCAAAAAAGCCAATGCAATCCTAAGTGGGGGATTCAACAGAGGGATTCAATCAAGATCAAGGGAGGCAGGGGTGAAATCCAGCAGGTTCTGACAGGTTCTGGAGAACCGGTAGCAGAAATTTTGAGCAGTTCATAGAACCGGCAAACGCCACCTCTGGCTGGCCCCAGAGTGGGGTGAGAATGGAGATTTTGCAATATCCTTCCCCCAGGAGTGGGGTGGGAATGGAGATTTTGCAGTATCCTTCTCCTGGAGTAGGGTGGGAATGGAGATTTTGCAGTATCCTTCCCCTGGAGTGGGGTGGGAATGGAGATTTTGAAGTATCCTTCCCCTGGAGCGGGGTGGGAATGGAGATTTTGCAGTATCCTTTCCCTGGAGTGGGGTGGGAATGGAGATTTTGCAGTATCCTTCCCCTCCCACTCTATAAAGCCTTAGTAAGACCACACCTAGAATCCTGCATCCAGTTTTGGTCACCACACTATAAAAACTATGTTGAGACTCTAGAAAGAGTGCAGAGAAGAGCAACCAAGATGATTAAGGGACTGGAGGCTAAAACATATGAAGAACCATTGCTGGAATTGGGTCTGTCTAGTGAAGAGAAGGACCAGGGGAGACATGATAGCATGTCCCCAATATTTGAGGGGCTGCCAAAGAGAGGGGGGGATCAAGTTATTTTCCAAAGCACCTGAAGGCCAGACAAGGAATGATGGTTGGAAACTGATCAAGGAGAGATTCAACCTGGAAATAAGGAGAAATTTCCTGACAATCAACCAGTGGAACAGAAGTTGCTTCAGAAGTTGTGGGAGCTTCATCATTGGAAGCTTTCAAGAAGAGACTGGACTGCCATCTGTCAAAAATGGTATAGGATCTCCTGCTTGGGCGGGGTTGGACTAGATGACCTACAAGGTCCCTCCCAACTCTGTTAATCTGTAATACATCTTAGAGTTGCCAAGGTTGAGAAACACTGCATTAGGGTACTTTATGCCAAAAGGGTGAGATAAATATAACAAATAACCTAGTCCAGTCCATAATCCTCATGCTAAGCACATACAAAATATGTTTCAATCACACTACTGTGGTATTTCTGATTATTTATTTATTTATTTTATTTATTTTATCAGATTTCTATACCGCCCTTCTCCTTTCGGACTCAGGGCGGTGAACAGCCAAAGTAAAACATTTGAACACAAAAGTTAAAATAGATTTAAAATAATTAAATAAGTTTGGCCCATAATTTAAAACATTTCAATTTAAAAACAATTTCAAATTTTAAAAACCCACCATAAAATCAGGACAGCCCGGCTAACTGAAAGAAATAGGTTTTAAGGGCCCGACGAAAAGTCCGGAGGTCTGGGATCACTCGTATCTCTGGGGGTAGATTGTTCCAGAGGGTAGGTGCCACCACAGAGAAGGCTCTCCCCCTGGGGGTCACCAGTCGACATTGTGTGGCCGACGGCACCCTGAGGAGGCCCTCTCTGTGGGAGCGAACTGGCCGGTGGGAGGCAATTGGTGGCAGAAGATGGTCCCGTAAATTCCCCGGCCCTAAGCCATGGAGCGCTTTAAAGGTGATCACCAACACCTTGAAGCGCACCCAGAAGTCCACCGGAAGCCAATGCAGCTCGCGCAGGAGAGGAGTCACATGGGAGCGCCCAGTCGCTCCCATAATCCCCCCAGATTATAATCTGCAGACATCCCTAGATATGAGTTCTTGCACTGCTTACCGGTATAACTCTGTTCCCTGTCAATTACCTTCCTTGCCATTCTTTCGGAAAGCTCTAAAAATCAAAAAGGGAAGAAAATGACCAGACTGGCAAATACAGGTAGTCCTTGACTTACAACAGTTCATTTAGTGACCACTCAAAGTTACAACACGATTAAAAAAAGTGACTTACGACTGTTTTTCATACTTATGACCGTCGCAGCATCATGTGATCAAAATTCAGATGCTGACTGAATGCAACTGACTCATATTTATGACAGTTGCAATGTCCCAGGGTCATGCGATCCTTTTTTTTTTTTGTGAA
The DNA here is from genome assembly GCF_029215685.1 of Pituophis catenifer annectens. Taxonomy (NCBI): domain Eukaryota; kingdom Metazoa; phylum Chordata; class Lepidosauria; order Squamata; family Colubridae; genus Pituophis; species Pituophis catenifer. The sequence continues at coordinate 9,641,847 of NW_027256887.1, read as the reverse complement.
TTTCTGACAAGCAAACTCCATGGGGAAGCCAGATTCGCTGAACTGTGTAACCCACTTAACAATTTCAGTGATTCACTTAACAACGATGGCAAGAAAGATAGAAAAAATGGGGCAAAACTCACTGAACAAACATTTCACTTAACAACAGAAATGTTGGGCTTAATTTGCGGTTGTAAGTCGAGGACTACCTGTAGCCATATGGTTATCTGGGGGAATTTTTTTGGAAGGAGGGGAGCTTGTCAATTTCCGAGAGAAGAAACACTCCTGACATGATGGGACTCGAACAGTGGTGGGATGCTGCCGGATTAACAACCGGTTCGATGAGCACGTGCTTTGTGCGCACATGCGCCTAAGGCGCTTACAACGCAGCGCTGAAAATGGAGTATTTAGAAGCTCAGCTGCTTACCTTCCAAGTCAGCAACGGTAAGTAGAACAGCGAGGGGGCAGGGAAATCAGCTGTGCCACGCGATTGAGATGAGCTACAAAGCAGGAAATAAAGGACAGGATAGAATGGAGGTGGGTAGGCGGGGCCAACTGATCGTCAGCGCTACCAGTTCGCCCGAATCGGTCCGAACCGGCTGAATACCACCTCTGGGCTCGAGTGAAATTGGACAGTGAACACAATTGTCATAGTGTCATTTGATCACTAGGGGGCTCTTCTGTTCCGAGAACACCACTGAGGAAAATTGAAATCCTCAGTGAGGTTTCCACAAGGAGGACATTAGGAATCCATAAACTATAGGGTGGACTGCCCTCCCTTCCTCAACCTTTAGAAGTCTGTAGAATCATGGAAGGGAAGGGACCTCGGAGTCTTCTAGTCCAACTCCCTGCCCAAGGTAGGAAACCTTATTCCATCCAGGATGAATGGATCTCAATGAGATCTCACAACATTGGGAAGTAAGGCATTCGACTGCTTAATAGTTCTCACTATCAGGTAATTTCTCTTTATTTTCAGATTAGATCTCTCTTGAATGAGCCCATTGATTTTTCTCCTGCCCTCAGTGCTTTGGAGAATAAGTCGACCCCCTCTTCTCGGTCGCAGCCCCTCAAGCAGGGATGAAATCCAGCAGGTTCGGACAGGTTCTGGAAAACCAGTAGCGGAAATTTTGAATAGTTCAGAGAACTGGCAAATACCATCTCTGGCTGGCCCCAGAGTGGGGTGGGAATGGAGATTTTGCAATATCCTTCCCCCAGGAGTGGGGAGGGAATGGAGATTTTACAGTATCCTTCCCCCAGGAGTGAGGTGGGAATGGAGATTTTGCAATATCTTTTCCCCAGGAGTGGGGTGGGAATGGGGATTTTGCAATATCCTTCCCACAGGAGTGGGGAGGGAATGGGGATTTTGCAATATCCTTCCTCCAGGAGTGGGGATTTTGCAATATCCTTCCCCCAGGAGTGAGGTGGGAATGGAGATTTTGCAATATCTTTTCCCCAGGAGTGGGGAGGGAATGGGGATTTTGCAATATCCTTCCCCCAGGAGTGGGGAGGGAATGGGGATTTTGCAATATCCTTCCCCCAGGAGTGAGGTGGGAATGGAGATTTTGCAATATCTTTTCCCCAGGAGTGGGGTGGGAATGGGGATTTTGCAATATCCTTCCCCCAGGAGTGGGGTGGGAATGGAGATTTTACAGTATCCTTCCCCCAGGAGTGAGGTGGGAATGGAGATTTTGCAATATCTTTTCCCCAGGAGTGGGGAGGGAATGGGGATTTTGCAATATCCTTCCCCCAGGAGTGGGGAGGGAATGGGGATTTTGCAATATCCTTCCCCCAGGAGTGAGGTGGGAATGGAGATTTTGCAATATCTTTTCCCCAGGAGTGGGGTGGGAATGGGGATTTTGCAATATCCTTCCCCCAGGAGTGGGGAGGGAATGGAGATTTTACAGTATCCTTCCCCCAGGAGTGAGGTGGGAATGGAGATTTTGCAATATCTTTTCCCCAGGAGTGGGGCGGGAATGGGGATTTTGCAATATCCTTCCCCCAGGAGTGGGGTGGGAATGGAGATTTTGCAATATCCTTCCCCCAGGAGTGGGGAGGGAATGGAGATTTTACAGTATCCTTCCCTCAGGAGTGAGGTGGGAATGGAGATTTTGGAATATCCTTCCCCCAGGAGTGGGGAGGGAATGGGGATTTTACAATATCCTTCCTCCAGGAGTGGGGAGAGAATGGAGATTTTACAGTATCCTTCCCCCAGGAGTGGGGAGGGAATGGGGATTTTGCAATATCCTTCCCCTGCCACACCCATCAAGCTACACCACGCCCACCAAGCCACGCCCACAGAACCGGTAGTAAAAAAATTTGGATTTCACCACTGCCCTCAAGTACTGGAAGACAGTTACAGTTACAGGTAGTCCTTGACTTACAACACTTCCTTTGGTGACCGTTCTAAGTTACAAAGGCACTGAAAAAAAATGTAACTTATGACCATTTTTTCACACTGATGACCGTTACAGCCTCCCCATGGTCACGAGATTTACATTCGGATGCTTTACAACTGGTTCACATTATGACGATTGGGAGGCGCGATCGCCTTTTGTGACCTTCTGACAAGCCAAGTCAATGGGGAAGCCAGATTCACTTAACAACCGTGTTACTCATTTAACAACTGTGATTCACTTAACAAACATGGCAAGAAAAGTTGTAAAATGGGGCAAACTCACTTAACCAATTTGGAAACAGAAATAGAATAGAATAACAGAGTTGGAAGGGACCTTGGAGGTCTTCTAGTCCAACCCCCTGCTTAGGCAGGAAACCCTACACCACTTCAGACAAATGGTTATCCAACATCTTCTTAAAAACTTCCAGTATTGGAGCATTCACAACTTCTGGAGGAAAGTTGTTCCACTGATTAATTGTTCTAACTGTCAGGAAATTTCTCCTTAGTTCTAAGTTGCTTCTCTCCTTGATTAGTTTCCACCCATTGCTTCTTGCCCTGCCCTCAGGTGCTTTGGAGAATAGCTTGACTCCTCTTCTTTGTGGCAGCCCCTGAGATATTGGAACACTGCTATCATGTCTCCCCTAGTCCTTCTTTTCATTAAACTAGACATACCCAGTTCCTGCAACCGTTCTTCATATGTTTTAGCCTCCAGTCCCCTCATCATCTTTGTTGCTCTTCTCTGCACTCTTTCTAGAATCTCCACATCTTTTTTACATTGTGGTGACCAAAACTGAATGCAATATTCCAAGTGTGGCCTTACCAAGGCATGATAAAGTGATATTAACAACTTCTCCCTTAGCAACATAAAGTTTGGGCTCCATTGTAGTAATAAGTTGAGGACTACTTGTATTATGTCACCCACAGCCTTCTCTTCATTAGGCTAGCTAGACATATTTAGTCCCCTTAAATATTCATCATATAGTTTAGTCTCCAGACCCCTTATCTTTTTTGTTTCTCTTCTTTGCGCTCCTTCTTTGCATTTTGTCGGCACTGTTTTGCTCCAAACTGCCTTATCTTCCCCCCTCCCCAATGTCTTTTACCACCAGCCTCCAGATTCAATCCTCTGGATTTGTGGCATAGGTCAGCACAGAAAGTAGACTTCACTCTTCTTTATGTTTCTTTGAAACTGGCTCAGCCAAAAGCCCAAATGATGATCACACAAGGATAAAGTAAGAGAAAGAGACTGCAGGAACCGGGCAGGCTTAGACTTGGGAAAGACAAGGAAGGGTGGACTGGATAGCTCTCTTCCAGGACCCAAAGAGATGTCCAGTAGAAGGTCAAGGCAAGCTCTGTTTTCTCTTTCCAGAATAAAGGAAGGACTAAACCAGTGGTGGGTTCCTCCCGGTTCGGTCCGGTTCGGCCGAGCCGGTAGCGGTGATGATATGACGTCACCGAACCGGTTCTCCCCCCCGCCCTCCCACGTTATTCTTACCTTTTATTTGGTCCCACCCCCAATCTATTGCTGCCTCCTGAGTCCCAGCTGATGACTAGAGGGAAAAAAACTGTTTAAACTCTTGCCGCGGGGCTTCAAAGGGCCGTCCTACAGCTGATCAGTGTTAAAAGCAAACAAATGAGTCGGGTAGTAAGTGCGAGGACCTTCCAGAAATGACTCTGACCAGCTAGCCACGCCCACCTAGTCACATGACCTCCAAGCCACACCCACAAAATAAGCCACGCCCACAGAACCGGTAGTAAAAAAATTTAGAACCCACCCCTGGACTAAACTGATAGTCACTAGTTTCAAAACGATAGCCGAGACCAAATGTGGAGCTTTTCCCCCTTTTTATATGCATGCAATATATGCAAAAGTGGTTAAAAGGTGGCAGGACTTTGCCTGGTTGTGTATTGCATTGGAGCCAGTGACTGTTAGAATGGGTTCACATTAAGATTCAGGGTCCAATGTCAGATGGCTGAAGGAGAAATGTGGTTTTCCTGACATTTAGGGGACCGTGTGTCCCCATATTTCCATCCTCAGAAAAGCAGGTGAACCCAGCAGGTAAGAAGGAGAGAACGAGTCCTGCGATCCTTCTCACCGGACTTCTTTTCATCAAAACAAAAACATGCCTCAAGGAATTTAAAACCTGCTGTTTTTCTTCAGTTCATACACACCACTAGCAAACTGGTTTTTCCTGATCATATTTTCACGGTGGGTGAGGAAGGGTGGTGCTGATAGAAACATCAAGCTTGCCCTGAAAGACCCATCTCTGCTCAACCGATGGAGATGATCGAGAAACGTAAGGGAGAAGAGGTTTCTGGGTGTGCGGGCAGAGTCAAGTCAAGGAATAGTAGCCGCGGTGGCGCAGTGGTTAGAATGCAGTATTGCAGGCTAATTCTTCTGACTGCCAGCAGTTCGATTCTCACAGGCTGAAGGTTGACTCAGCCTTCCATCCTTCCAAGGTTGGTAAAATGAGGACACAGATGGTTGGGGTGGTGGTGGGCAGGGGCAAGATGCTGACTCTGTAAACCACTTAGAGAGACCTGTAAGGCACTGCGAAGCAGTATATTTTATCTATTTATTTATTTATTTGTCAAACATGTACAAGGTAGCAAGTATACATATGAACATAAACATAAACAAAGGAAGTAAATATAAATAAATGGGGACAGTAAGACAGGGATGGTAGGCACGCTGGTGCGCTTATGCACGCGCCCACTTTAGGGACCTCTTAAGAAGGGAGTGAGGTCCATGGTAAACAGTTTAAGGTTGAAGCTGTGGGGGTTTGAGGCTGTAACAACAGAATCGGGTAGAGCATTCCAGGCGTTGACCACTCTGTTGCTGAAATCGTATTTCCTGCAATCTTTTATTTATTTATTTTTATTAATCATATTTCTATGCCGCCCACTCTCCGAGGACTCTGGGCGGCTTACAACAATCGACAGTATACTAATAGCATATTGCCCCCAACAATCTGGGTCCTCATTTTACCCACCTTGGAAGGATGGAAGGCTGAGTCAACCTTGAGCCGGTGAGATTTGATCTGCTGATCTGCTGAACTAGCAGTCAGCTGAAGTAGCTGCAGTACAGCACTCTAACCACTGCGCCACCTCGGCTCATAACCTGCATCTAAAACGAGTTTGCAATCGAGTTTGGAGCGGTTTACCTTGAGTTTGTATTGATTGTTTGCCCGTGTACTATTGTACATAAGTCTAAGTGCTATTCAGTGGTGGGTTTTACATTAGGTTACTACTGGCTCACCGCAAGTGCGCACGCTCGCTTTGTGCACATACGCCCCTGGATCGTGCACGCTCCTGCCTCCCACACATGCACCTGGCCTCAAAAATGTGCCTAAATAGTTACTTCTTTAAATTTCCAATGTTTTTTTTCCTCTACAATAGTTGCATGCCACTGTAGCAAATTGCTCTAAAAGGTATTCCCCTTAAATTTTTTGTGGGGTCCAAGTTCAGCTGTAAATCTTTTCTTACCCAGATGACACACCATTCAGCATTTCTCTACTCCTGCACAAACTTATGGTTCTGGCTGTTCCCTGGCTTCATGGCAGCCATTTTGACTGCCGCTGCTCCTAGTCTTCGGATGAGGGGGTTTTCCGAGTCAGGGAGGAGAGATGCGGCTCCCCTAGACCTTCAAGGTGGTCCCCCTTTGCTTCACCACCCCTCCAAGGTGGCTATGGCTTCTAGTGAAGCCCCCGACAGGGAGAGCTTGGAACGGACCCGCAGAGGTCGCAGATCTTGCACCGAAAGCGCTGGAGGTTCAAACGGCCAGGTGGGCAGGCCCACCCATGATTTCCGCTAATGGTTCAGGTGAACCGGTCCGAACCGGCTGAATACCACCTCTGGTGCTATTGCTATTAGAGCATTTTGTTTTGTTCAGCATGCTGACTGTGGAATTCTGGGTGTTGAAGTCCACACATCTTAAAGTTTCTCTAGCACAACTTCATAGGGTTTATCATCCATATGAAGCTGCTGGGTGAATTGGAATTAAGTGTACTCCATGATCCGATAACACCATTTCTCCTTGCAAATTCAAATAGGTCGCACTATAGATATGCTGAGGCTGAGCCGGGCTTCAGAAATGGGCTACAGGTAGGGCTTGACTTATGACCAGTCACTTAGTGAGCATTTAAGTTGTGACGAACTTACCTTGTGGCTACTGGCAACCTGGATTTGAAATTCCAATGGTCACTGCTGGGTGCCCGAAGTTATGTGACCAAAGTTATGTGACCATTATCACATTCATGGCCTTTTGCAGTGTTATGTGATCACTTGACTCCCTTTTATGACACTTTTCTGAAATTTCTGGTTTTCAAGCAAACCGCACCAATAGCAAACCACCGACGTGTCCTTTTTGATCTGAAATAATCTAAATACCAAGTTGGATATTTGATCCAAACTGATTCAGACCTTTGAACTGAATCAGGACAGTTTCTTAAATCATTTCAAACATTCACATCATTCTGAATGATTTGAACGAAATTAAACTCAGGATTTGGGGATGGCAGAGAAGGAGAAGCCCAGGAGCTGGGAAGGAAGGTGAATTGAGGCTTCTTGCTTGTGGGGAAAGTGACTGTTCAGAAATGCCACAAGGTTATGGCACCTTTGATATACATCAACCTTGCTTGGGTTTCAGATTGCCAATAAAATAAAATAAAATAAAAATAAAAATTGACCTGTCTTCCAGAAACAGCTGGCATCATCATCCCCTCTTCAGGTCCAGAACTGGTTCAGAGTATCAGAACATCAAATAACAGAGTTGAAAGGGACTGTGGAGGTCTTCTTGTCCAACTCTGATTCAAGCAGGAGACCCTATATCATTCCAGACAAATGACTATCCAATGTTTTCTTAAATACCTCTACTGATGGAGCACTCATAGCTTCTGGAGGCCAGCCGCTCCACTGATGAATTGTTCTCACTGTCAGGAAATGTCTCCATAATTCTACGTTGGCTCTCTAATTGATGATCTTCTACCCATTACTTGTTGTCCTGCCTTCAGATGCTTTGGAGAATAGGTCGACCCCTTTCTCTGTGATAATCTCTCAAATATTGGACGACTACTATCGTGGTGCAGTGGTTAGAATGCAGTATTGTAGGCTAATTCAGTTCACTGTCAGGAGTTCGATCCTCACTGGCTCAAAGTTGACGCAACCTCCCATTCATCCAAGGTTGGTAAAACAAGAACCCAGATTGTTGGGGGCAATTGTCTGACTCTGTACACCGCTTAGAAAGAGCTGTAAACCGGGGTGGGATTCAACCGGTTCGGACTGGTTGCTAATTTCACATCTGGTTCGCTGAACTAGTAATTGCCCTGCCCAACCCACCCCTCCCAGGAGTCTCCATGCGGCCCATTTTGGATGCCAGGTAAGTGCAGTGCCCGCGCGGAGGCTCTGGGAGGGCAAAAAATGGGCCTCCCAGAACAACCGGAAGTTCCAGAAGTCTGGAAATGGGTCCTTTTCCGGCCTCCGAAGGGCTTCCGGAGCCTGGGGATGGCGAAAAACAGGCCTCCCGGAAGTTCCAGAAGTCAGGAACAGAATACCTTCCTTTTATTCAGAGAAGGCAAAGAAGATTTGTCTTAATGAGGAGAAGATGATGGCTTTTGTCTGGTTTTCAGACTAAGAATATCCTCCTCGGCAAAAATCCCAAATTAAAATAAACTTTTTAAAAGGTTAAGGAAAATCACAGCATAGTTCAAGTTAATTTGATGGCTCCTTATCAAATTCCTTCCCAGCCTAAACCAAGTGCTCAGTTCCAGTCTTAAGTTCTGCCCACAGCTAAGCTGAACATTTCAGGTCATTGTGGGACCACCTTAACTTTTTCCGTCTGTCTGCGGAGATCATTTACTTTCTATCTGTCTACCAAGAAAAGATGGGGGATAATCTTGGTGGTTCAATGAATGAAAAAGAACGCAATCCAGAATGGCAAGTGCCGATCAAATATCTGATTTTATTCAATATCCTACAGGCAGGGGTGGGTGGGCTTCAAAAATTGTAGCAAGGGATTTTCTGCCCGGTTGTTGGGTGGGCGTGACCATGTTGGGTGTGGCCTAGTCGGCCTCCTGCACCATGGTGGGGGAGGCGTTTTTGCCCTCCTCAGGCTCCGGAGGCTTTCCTTGAGCATCCGGGAGGGCAAAAAACGGCCTCCCCAGGCTCCGGAGGCCCTCTGGAGGCCGGAAACAGGCCCGTTTCTGGCCTTCCTGAACTTCCGATAGGCCCGTTTTTCACCCTCTCAGAGCCTCTGCGTGCACCCTGCACTTACCTGAATCCAAAACAGGCCATGTGGGGACTCCTGAGAGGGGCAGAGAGGGGTGGGAGGGGCCAGCCAGGAGTGGGTTTTGGGGGTTCTCTGAACTGCACAGAATCTTAGCTAGAGGTTCTCCCAAACCGCTGAGAACCCCCAGCAGCCCCACCCCTGCCTACAGGAGATATTGCCATTGTATCAGCTCGGCAGAACAGATCTCATAAACACGCCGCTTTTTCTCTTTTTGATAGGGCTGACAGTTCAAGTTAAATATTAGCTGTTCTGAGTTTTTGTCTGGATAGGAATGTGTATAAATTAAGTAAATCAAATAAATAGATTCCTTCTGGAATCTATACCGCATGTTCTTGGAAGGAGAACAGGAGAATGGAAGATCTGTCTCAGAATAAGTCTTTAGAGTCCACTTCTTATATTTTTCCAGCTTTCCTCCCCTTAATCTTACACCGCGAGAATATTTCGTTCCTCTCCAGCTGTAAAGCACAATGCATAGAGAAGAGGAGATTTACCCTAAAAAAAGCAAGAGGGAGATTTACATAAAGTTCAAAATTTAACAGACAACCCCATGCAGATTTATCTTGGTCTATGTTTGAATTCAGTGGACTTTTATCCTATACCGGTAGTATAGGATAAATCTTGTTGGGCTCAACCACAACTGAGCCCAAAATTTCTGTCGCTAAGCGAGACAGTGGTTAAGTGAATTTTGCCTCCTTTTACGACCTTTCTTGCCATGGTTGTGAAGTCAATCACTGCAGTTGTGAAGTTTGTCCCACGGCTGTTTAGCGAATCTGGCTTCCACGTTGGCTTTGCTTGCCAGAAGGTCACAAAAGGAAATCACGCGACTTTTGCAACCGTCATAAATAGGAGCCAGTTGCCGAGCGTTTGAATTTTGATCACGTGACCATGGGGATGCTGTAATGGTCGTAAGTGTGAAAAACGGTCGTAAGTCAATTTTATTCAGTGCCGTTTATTCGCTAAAGGAACCGTTGTAAATCAAGGACTACCTTATTAAGTTCATTTAGGATTGTACACCTCAAATCGGTGGGTTGCCCCCGGTTCGGACCGGTTCGCAAGAACCGGTAGTAAAACCGGCAGGAGGCCCCGCCCACTGCCCCGGATGTCGTCATCGGCGATCTGTGCATACGCAGAAGCGATCCTGTTGCGAACTGGTAGTAAAGGTAAGTAGAACCCACCCCTGCCTCAAATGTCTTTTGGAAGTAAGCAGGATGCATTTGTTTTAAATTAAAGCAATAAGCCTCCTAAATGCAAAGCAGTGAGCTAAATCCAAACATAAGCCTCGTAACAACTTTTCTATGCACAAAACCCGGAAGACTAGATGACGGAAAATGATGCCAAAGAAGCTGATTCAGCAACTCTTTTCTTTCCCTAAACATGTCGCTCTAGCGGTGAAGGAGGTGGCCCGGACAAGAGGTCCCCACCCCCGGCATCATCAGAATACTAGAGCTCTTTTGCACAATGCCTCCAAAATGTTTTGCTTGTGCAACTGGCTTTCTTTTCAGCTGCTTCCAGACAATCAAGAGGAGAGTGAAATAATAATAATAATAATTAAAAAAAAATAGATCGCCTTCCAGAGCTCTAAAAACAGCAGTTCCTGGAATAATCAAGAAAAGGATAAGATAAATGGCTATCGCTGTTTTTGCTGTGTGCATTGGGCCGGTAAACAGCAAAACGACACAACTCAAAACGGTGCTGTTGGTTGGAAAGATGTCTAGATTTTAAGAGGGTTCCCCCCCCCCCCCCATTCTCACCCCTGCATATTCAGGCCTCATTCAATGGTGTGCTCACTGCCTGACACAGATCGGGGTCCTCACCACAACAGCTGCATTTGTCACTGTAGGCAATGGTGTGTACTGTGCGTATTGGGGAAGAATAAGGACATACGTGAGCACAAAAGCAGGCAGGAGTTCAGGGCATTTGGGTTATATGAGGTATCTGTGTATGTGTGTGTGAAACTGACTACAAGCTGACAAAGAAGGATTAACACCATTTTTTGATTGGCTGAAAATATGAGTAGGAAACCTACCCAAGAAAGCTCTGGTTTCAGTGAGTTGGAAGCTAGGTGGGACAGGAGTTCCAGAAAATTGGGGAGAAGGGGGGGAAGAGTGCCCAAAAGCCTGGCAGAGCTCCAGCCTGGCAAATGGCAATGACAGCATTTTTTTTTTTGCATTTGGGGCTGAGCTGCAGCTGGGCTGGATGAAGAGGGTGGCATCGTGGGAAGAAGATGGTGAGGCTACCAGGGGTGGAACCAGGAGGATCCAGGGAGGGGAGTCAAGAGGGCAGTTGTGATGGTACGTTCAGAGCCCGGACTGGGGGTGAAATCTACTTAGTGTGTGTGCTCTGCGTGTGTGCGTCACATGCGATTTTGGACCCTCTGTGATCAAAAACAGGTTACTTCCTGGTTTTAACTATTTTTGGTTTTAACTATTTTTTTTAACTATTTATTAAAACTATGGTTTTAATTATGTCTGGGCGGGTGGGCAGAGGCTCACGCTGCCGCCACTACCAGTTCTCCGAAACACACACCGCTGCCGCTACCGGTTTGCCCGAACTGGTGCGAACCAGTAGCATTTCACCCCTGCCCGGACCCTTTTTTTTATATACATCATGACTGCCATCTTTTTTTTTTTTTGAAATAATTTTGTTATTTTTAAACAAAACATAAAAACACCCATCATCCATTCCAATTACAAGTAGTGTGTCAGTCGGTTACAAATCTTTTGTGCTTCATCTCATGTTCATCGTTACGAATTCTCTAATTTCTCGTATTTATTTATTTATTATTTATTTATTTATTGGTTCAATTGATATGCCGCCCTTCTCCGGAGATTCAGGGTGGCTTACAATGCGTTAAGCAATAGCCTTCATACTTTTGTATATACCTACTTAGTAGGGCTTTCGGGTTTATCAATCTAACATATATCTTCATATCATTATTCTCATGACTGCCATCTTGATATTTTGGGCTTCTCCCTGGACCAAGGGTTGGCAATCTTAAACACTCAAAGAGCCATTTGGACCGATTTCCCACAGAAAAGAAAACGCCGGGAGCCACAAAACTCTTTGGACATCTAAAATGAAGATAGCACTGCATATATCGTTTTTTACCTTTATGCTATGTGTAAAAGAACTATATAGTGTGTTGCATTTATGAAATCAATGAATTGCTACTGAGAAAACAAATTTTTATTGCTGCATGCAACAAAAACATTTTGAACTGCCCCCCCTCACCCCCCCCAAAAAAGATGGGTCAAAAACCTCAATAAATTGCATGCCGGCAGATTTCTCACATTGGCAGTCGTGATGCATATTTTGAGTGACAGGGAGCCGCAGCAGAGAGATGAAAGAGCCCCATGAGGCTCTAGGGCCACAGGTTGCAGACCCCTACCCTGGACTGCTCCTTTCTTTAAAACACACACACACACACACACACACACACACACACACACACATCAAATCATACAAAATATCTTCAGAATCTGCCATGATGTGTGTCAGGGAATTGCGCAGCAGGTGTCCAAGTGAAGTCATTGACGCGAACTTGTAGTTGTATGTAAATAAACATATTTCACATCTCTATTTACAGCAAACACGATAGTCAGGAACACAGGAAGGTCATGAGGTAAATCACAAAACAGCATTCAGAGCATACAGAAGAGGGAAAAAAAATGGAAAATGAGAAAATCATGCAGAACCTAGTACTCTTCAGACAATCGACTACAATTATGTGTTTTGCGCCATCGGTCTGTAGAGATTCCCTGTCATCCAGGTCATGGTTGTCCAAAAGATGCTTTTTTCAGGAGGCAACTGGACTTTCTGTTTTTTTTTTCTTTTGAAGACGTTTCGCTTCTCATCCTAGAAGCTTCTTCAGCTCTGACAGGAGAATAGGGAATGGAAGGATTTATATTCCTTGCAGACAGCTGGTCATTTGCATCCTTTTAGAGCAGGGGTCTCCAACCTTGGCAACTTTAAGCCTGGAGGACTTCAACTCCCAGAATTCCCCAGCCAGCTTTGCTTGGAATTCTGGGAGTTGAAGTCCTCCAGGCTTAAAATTGCCAAGGTTGGAGACTCCTGTTTTAGAGGGTTGTTGAAGCACCTGGAGGTTTATCTGTGTCCTCAGGGTCGCCTGAGTAATGCTCCTGGTTCCTGTGGTCTGCAATTTTGTATAGCTATTATATAGCACCTTTGGGACAATCATGATCTGGATGGCTGAGAATCTTTACAGACTTTTAGCTATACAATTTGGGATGAACAGCCTTGGAATGGTGTGGGAGTAGGAATGGATTCCCAGAGGGAAAAAAATTGCAGACTACAGGAACCAGGAGTACCACTTAAGTGATCCTGAGGACACAGATAAACTGGGCACAGATAAACACAGGGTCCTTGAAGCACTTGGAGGTTTATCTATGTCCTCAGGGTCACCTGTGCTTCTACGACCCTCTAAAAAGATGCAAATGACCAGCTGTCTGCAAGGAATATAAATCCTTCCATTCCCCACTATGCTGTCGGAGGTGAAGAAGCTTCTTGGATGAGAAGCGAAACGTCTTCAAAAGAAAAAAAAACAAGTAAGTCCAATTGCCTCCTGTAAAAAGCACCTTAGGGTTCTGCCCCATTGTACAATTTTATTGTTCCAGCTACTAAATTTAATACAGATAGAATCTTGAAATACAACAGTTCGTTTAGGGACAGTTCAACGGCACTGAAAAAAGTGACCTACGACCGTTTTTCACACTTATGACGGTTGCAACGTCCCCATGGTCACATGAACAGAATCCAGTTGCTTAGCAAGTGGTTCGTCTTTATGACAGTTAGAGTGTCCCAGGGTCATGTGATCATTTTTAATTGCTTTTAATTGCTTTTAAATTGGTTTTATAATTGGGGTGTTTTAAATCTGGCCAAAGTATTTAATGTATTTTAAATGGTTTTTAACGTTTGTATTATGTATATTTTTACTTTCTGGCTGTTCACCGCCCTGAGTCCTTCGACAGTAGGGCGGTATATAAATTTAATTATAAATAAATAAATAAATAAATAAATAAATAAATAAATAAATAAATAAATAATAAATAAATCAGCTCTTCAAGACCTTCTGACAAGCAAAGTCAATGGAGAATCCAGATTCACTTAACAATCGTGCCTCCCACTTAACAAATGCAAGAATTCACTTAACAATCGTGTTACTCGCTTAACAAATACAAGGATTCACTTAACAAGTGAACTCACTTAACAAGTGTTAAGTGTGAGCAAACTCACTTAACAAGTGTTTCACTTAGCAGCATAAATTTTGGGCTCAATTGTGGTCGTAACGCGAGGGCCACCTGTATCTTAATAATGTCAATTTTGTTGCTCTGGATGGAACAGCTTTCTCAAAGCAACACTAATAGCTCCAGGAAGTCCTTTTAATTAATCAGCAAATAAAAAATATACCAGCAGTCTTCTGCAATGGTCTTCTTTAAGCAAAAATCTAGCTTTTGAGTCCTACCACTCACCCCTCCCATTCTGTCATCTGCACCTCCATAACTGTCTGGTTTGGCTCTGCAACCCAACAAGGCAGACACAGACTTCAGAGGATAATTAGAACTGCAGAAAAAACAATGGCTACCAACCTGCCTTCCATTGAGGACCTGTATACTGCAGGAGTCAAAAAGAGGGCTGTGAAAATATCTACAGACCCCTCGCATCCTGGACATAAACTGTTTCAACTCCTGGGTTTTTTTCTTGAAGAAAAAAATTCAATTTTCTCCTCAATTGTTTTTACTGGGTATAGTTAAGGGCTTTTCAGTGGGTGAAACAAAATTGATATTGTATATGGTGACAGCAGCTAGGTTACTGATTGGTCAATATTGGAAAAGGGATGATATGCCTACAATTCAAGAATGGACTTTGAAGATGGCCAGTTTTGCAGAAATGGCGAAGATATCAGCATACTTAAAAGACCGGACTCAAGAGACTTATGCATGGGAGTGGAAGAAATGGATAGATTATGTGCAGAATAAATACCAAACTAGGAAGTACCAGATAGTTTTTAGCTAAATGTTGTGTAGAAATGTATAGTTTATAGGGGGGCAAAATAGCTTATTGTTATGTAGAAACGTATAGTGCACAGGGGGGAGAATAGAGGGGTGGTAAAGTATGATATAATATAATGTGGATGGATTTCACCTTGGGGAAGTCACGGGAAGAGGGGAGGGCTTGGGGGGGGGTTAGGGAGGGATGGGGGGGGAATTGTTTCAACTCCTACCATCAAAACGACGCTATAGAGCACTGCACACCAGAACAACTAGACACAAGGACAGTTTTTTCCTGAACGCCAACACTCTGCTAAACAAATAATTCCCTCAACACTGTCAAACTATTCACTAAGTCTACATTACTATTATTATTCTCTTCCTTACTAGTATCTATCTCTTCCCACTTATTACTATAACCATGTCACTTACAGTATGTCTCTCAATTTATATTGTTTTTATCTGTTTCCTGGTACGATTTGTTAGCTTATTAGTAATCTTGACTATCACTAAGTGTTGTATCTTTTTATTCTTGGTGAATGTATTTTATTCTCCTTATGTACACTGAGAGCATATACACCTAAGGCAAATTCCTTGTGTGTCCAATCACACTTGGCCAATAAAGAATTCTATTTCTATTTCTATTTCTATTTCTATTTCTATTTCTATTTCTATTTCTATTTCTATTTCTATTTCTATTTCTATTTCTATTTCTATTTCTATTTCTATTTCTCTTCTCTTCTCTTCTCTTCTCTTCTCTTCTCTTCTCTTCTCTTCTATTTTACAGGCATTCTCTGATTTTTGGGCACTAACAGGCTTTAATCTTTCAGGATAAGTAACTTCTAAGCCTACTGGTGTTTTCGTTTCAGATCTCAAAAAAGAAAACCCCGTGTCCTTTTCATGGATGTGTGCCTGCTGCCAAAAAGGCATTGCTTTCAGGCCATCTCATCACTTGAGAACCTCAAGAATTGAATTTGGAGAAATGGTGCCAGAAAATAACAACCCCTCCCTGCCAGAAGAGGTCCAAGTTGGAGAACAGGAGAAAAACAACTGCCAAATTATCCCGCCTGGATGTAATTTAAACCTTCTGCGATCCTTGTTTACCAGCAAACTGGGGCAGGGAAGGACTTACGAATCTCATTGTACTGTGGCAAGATTAGCCCTGCCGTTAAAAATTCAGTTGTCCCAGCACAGAGCAATTTCTTTCTCCCAGTTTGTTTTTAAAGGTATAGTAGCTGAATCTTGCGATCCTCAAGGAAGGGAAAACAAAAACTCTAACGAACTTCCTGAAATTGTTCTAAAAACAAGAGATTTGCAAGGGAAAAGCTCAAATTAGGACCGCCCAAAAAGTCACTTCTGAATTACAACCTGGTATTTAGTTATCTATTAGATTCATTTTATTAATAATATTAATAGCAGTAATAGAATAACAGAGCAACAGAGTTGGAAGGGACCTTGGAGGTCTTGTAGTCCAACCCTCTGCTATACCATTTCAGGCAAATGGTTGTCCAATCTCTTCTTAAAAACTTCCAGTGTTGGAGCATTTACAACTTCTGGAGACAAGTCTTTCCACTGATTAATTGTTCTGTCAGGAAATTTCTCCTTAGTTCTAGGTTGGTTCTCTCCTTAATTAGTTTCCACTGTTGCTTCTTGCCCTGCCTTCAGGTGCTTTGGAGAATAGCTTGACTGCCTCTTCTTTATAGCAGCCCTTTAGATTTTGGAACACTGCTATCATGTCACCCCTAGTCCAGGGGTGAAATCCAGCAAGTTCTGACAGGTTCTGGAGAACTGGTAGCGGAAATTTTGAGTAGTTTGGAGAACCGGCAAATACCACCTCTGGCTGGCCCCAGAGTGGGGTGGGAATGGGGATTTTGCAATATCCTTCCCCTGCCACGCCCACCAAGCCACGCCCACCGAACCACACCATGCCCCACCAAGTCACGCCCACAGAACCGGTAGTAAAAAAATTGGATTTCACCACTGCCCTAGTCCTTCTTTTCATTCAATAGTTGCTTTGATGCAACCCTAAAACAGCTGGTGCATCTCTTGAACATCTCTTGGTCTTGATAAAAATCAACATCAGTCACTTGCAAAAGGCAGCTCTCCTTGGAACAGCATATATTTTGTGAGCCCTACCTTTAACACCATTGAACAACATCTGCCTGTCTCAGAACTTTGGGAAGGACTCAATAGGGGGATAAAAATGCCATATCCAGTATAAACATCTGGCTGACTGTGGGCCAATCATAATATGACCAGCAATAAAGTGGATGAACTCGGTTACAGGAACAGTGGGTAAACTGTTGGAAGATCTGAAAGTCCAGGCTGCGGAGAGATACCATGTTTCTCCGAAAATAAGACCCTGTCTTATATTTTTTGAACCCCGAAATAGGTGCTTGGCTTTATTTTCAGGGAGGTCTTATTATTTTGGGGCAGGTGGAGCAAGATGGGGCTCCTCTTGCCATCTTACCTGATTTCCAGCTCTGTGTTTAAATATGTTCGGGGAGGGCTTATTTTCGGGGGGAGGCTTATTTTAGCGCATGCTCTCAAAAGGGATACTTCAGAATAGACATCTCCAGAGGTGGCATTCAGCAGGTTCTGATCAGTTCTGGAGAACCGGTAGCGGAAACTTTGAGTACCATATATTTCGGAGTATAAGATGCACCTTTTTCCCCCCAAAAAAGAGGGTGAAAAAATGGGTGCGTCTTATACTCCAAATGTAGCCCTGTCCAGCTTCTCAAACGGAGGTTTCAGAGGCTGAAAAAAGCATCAGAAATGAAGCTTCAGAAAAGAAGCCCCCAAACAGAGCTTCAAAGGCTTTTTTTCTGAAGCTCTGTTTCGGAGGCTTTCAGAAGCAGAAAAAAAAAAAGTTTTTTCTGAAACGGAGTTTCAGAAGTTTCAGAGGCAGAAAAAAAAAAAAAAAAAAAGCAGGGCACAGAGCTCACAACCAAGGAACCTGTTGCTAAAATTCATCTCTGGGAACAGCTGATTGGGGGTATTCCGGGAGGCCGATCCACCTGCCAATCAGCTTTTTTCTTATTTTCTTCCCCAAAAACTAAGGTGCGTCTTATAGCCGGAGCATCTTATATGCCGAAAAATACGATAAATAGTGGTTTGTGCCCACCTGCGTGTGTTCCAACAGTTATGCAAATCCTACGGCCAGGTGGCTGTGGCTACGCCCTTGGACTAGCGGCGCCTGGACTGAAAAATGAGCAGTTTTTCCTTTCCAGCACCTCCTGGTTTGCTCTGCCCTGGGGAATAGATCCCACCTTTGGATGCCTGGCCCTGGAAACAAACCACTTTCCCCGCAGATCTCAGGGAGGCTAAACCCCCAATGCACCTTGGCTTTCAAACATCCTGGTATTTGAAGCCAGGTTTTTCCTACGTAACCAAGTAGTTCAGTGGAATCACATCCACTCGATTCTGGGCTTTTTTCCTCTCAGGTGAGAGACTTATATAGATCTATTTCTGGCTCGTTAGCCTTCCTCAGTAAGCCACACCCACATCTCCTGTATCCTCCCTGTAAAGGTACAGTATCTATTTTCTTACTTCTTTGTAGGATTTATGTGTGTTTTTCCTCTAGCCAGGTTTTTCCTACGTAACCAAGGTTTTTCTGCAGCCCTAGCTCAGTAGAATCACATCCACTCGATTCTTGGTTACGTAGGAAAAACCTGGCTAGAGGAAAAACACACATAAATCTTACGAAAAAGTAAGAAAATAGATACTATACCTTTACAGGGAGGATACAGGAGATGTGGGTGTGGCTTACTGAGTAAGGCTAAGGAGCCAGAAATAGATCTATATAAGTCTCTCACCTGCAGCCAGAACCATGTGTCTTTGATGTAGGACCATTACGACGGCACTGCAACCATTACAAACTTACGACCATTATGATGCCACTGCAAAAAAAAGAAAGAAAGAAAGAAAGACTTATGACTAATCCTTGCAATGATGACTGTTGCAGTGTTCCCATGATCAGGTGATCAGTATTAAGAGGCTTGGCAACTGGCAGGTATTTATGACAGTTGCACTATCCCGGCTCGTGTGATCACTATGTGGGAATTTTGGGCTCAACTGTGGTTGTAAATTGAGGACAGCCTGTAGTGTTTGTTTCCATTTGATGTTGTTGGCTCCCTCAAGTCCTGTCTTAGGGCAGACAGAGGAATCCACTAAACTGGGAACAAATCCATATTAATCCTAAGAGCTAGTCAGTTTGATTACTGGTTAATGTGGTGTAGTGTTAGACTAGAAAACGGGAGACTGATTTCTAGTCCTGCTTTAGGCATGAAAGCCAGTTGGGTGACTTTGGGCCACTCAACTCTCAGTGTTGTTGTTGAGAAAATAGGATTCAGGAGCTTATAGATGGACTGCAGCTGAGAAATTAAAAGACGCTTGCTCCTGGGGAGGAAAGCTATGGCAAATCTAGGCAGCATACTAAAAAGCAGAGACATCACCCTGCCAACAAAAGAGTGTATAGTCAAGGCTATGGTTTTCCCAGTTGCAATGTCTGGCTGTGAAAGTTGGACCATAAGGAAGGCTGAGCGCCAAAGAATTGAGGCCTTTGAACTCTGGTGCTGGAGAAGACTCCTGTGAGTCCCTTGGACTGCAAGGCGATCAAACCGGTCAGTCCTAGAGGAGATCAACCCTGACTGCTCTTTAGAAGGCCAGATCCTGAAGAGGAAACTCAAATACTTTGGCCACCTAATGAGAAGGAAGAAGCTCACTGGAGAAGAAGCTCACTGGAGAAGAGCCTAATGCTGGGAAAGATTGAGGGCAAAAGAAGAACGGGACGGCAGAGAATGAGGTGGCTGGATGGAGTCACTGAAGCAGTCAGCGTGAGATTAAATGGACTTTGGGGGGTGGTAGAGGACAGGAAGGCTTGGAGGAATGTTGTCCATGGGGTTGCGATGGGTCGGACATGACTTTGCAACTAACAACAACAAGATGCTATCTTGTGATGGACCAAATAAAGGTGGAATATAAAAATAAGAGTAACATCTGGGTAATGCCCACATCCCATCATGCCCCATAGTTTCCCTTGCTGAAACAATTGCTCCACCCGTATTCCCAGATTTTTGTACTACAAAACTTCAATTCTTTTCCCAAGCGGTGTGTTTCCACACACTACCAAGTGATGTGTTCAAATCAGAGGTGGGTTTCAGCAGGTTCTGACCAGTTCTGGAGAACCGGTAGCGGAAATTTTGAGTAGTTCGAAGAACCGTTAAATACCACCTCTGACTGGCCCCGCCCCCATCTATTCTCTGCCTTCCGAGTCCCAGCTGATTGGCAGGAAATGGGGATTTTGCAGTAACCTTCCCCTGGATTGGGAAGGAATGGAGATTTTACAGTATTGTTCCCCTGCCATGCCCACCAAGCCACGCCCACCATGCCATGCCATGCCCACCAAACCACACCCACAGAACTGGTAGTAAAAAAATTTCAAACCCACCACTGGTTCAAATCCTGCAACACCATGCCTCTTGTCAACGGGAGTGCTTTTAAAGACATACAACCCATTTTGCAGTATTTCCACCCCCCCCCTTCACCCACTTCTCGTCAACCAGGTGAGAAGGAAGTTGGGAGGCAGGAAATCCATCTTTGTTTATTTGCTTTGGAGAGGGTTATTTTTGCAATACATTCCTGTCCACGCGATCTGCTGTTGTGACACCGAACCTTTTGAGCTTATAAAAAAATAACAGGCGAGGTGAGAAGGTAAGGTGATCTCCCCTTCTTTGAAGTGTTTGTGGCATGTGTTTGGAATATAAACTTGGGATAAAAACTAATGGCGTCTTTTTTGTTTTTTACCTGTTTCTCCTGCAAACAGCACTGGGCAATTGTGTGTGGAATTTCATCTTGTTAAAAACCTGGAAGTCTTTTAATAAAGGGTGACAGGATTAAAAGCTAGAATAAGTGATAGAAATAAGGGGGAATATTAGTGTATACATTTTTATATAATAAAAGTAACAAGGGGAAAGATGGAACAATTGAATGATGATAGATTGCAACGTAATGTAAATGTGCATTATTATTAGAAAAATACCGGTTTCCTGAAAATAAGACATCCCCTGATAATAAGTCCAATCGGGCTTTTGAGCGCATGCAATAAAATAAGCCTCTCCCAAAAAATAAGCCCTCCCCGAAAATATTTAAATGCAGAGCTGGAAATCAAGTAAGACGGCAAGAGGAGCCCCATCTTGCTCCAAATGCCCCAAAATAATGAGACCTCCCCGAAAATAAGGCCAAATGCTTATTTATTGTCTTGCCCCAATGGGATTAGTCTGCCCCACTCTTTCTGGAAGAAGAGGCATGCTGTGTAGACCCAGTCAGTCAAGGCATTCCAGCTGGTGGGATCCAGAAGAGTTTTCTGCTGTGGCTCCTGCCCTTTGGAACATTGTGCCCTTCAAGGTGAGATCCATGCTCTTGATCTTCTAAGAGCCTTAAATCCTGACTCTGCCCGCAGCTCCGATGGGGGCGTTCGACCCTGGAGGTGGCTAGTGAACTTGAAGATCCCACCCCAACCTGTTGGTTCTCTGGTTTCTAACTTACCGTAGTTTTCAGAGTATAAGACACACTCCTCCCCATAAAAGAGGGTGAAAATTTGGGTGCGTCTTATACACTGGATGTAGCCCCGCCTACCCATTGGCCTCCACCCTTCGGCTGTTTTTGGCCTACGCATGTCGCATTTCCAGCCTCCTCACGCTGCAGCCTGGAACAGCTGATTGGCGGTATTCCAGGAAGCCGATCCACCCGCCAATCAGCTGCTTGTGCTGAATCAGCCTGCGATAACGTGCTGAAGCTGACCAGGCTGTTTGCTATTTGCTGCAAGGATGCTAGCCAGATGAATACCGATGGATGCTGGTAGGAAGAGGCAGATTTTTTCCCCCCGTTTTCCTCCTCAAAAACGAATGTGCGTCTTATACTCCGAAAAATATGGTACTTATGTTTCCATCTCTGCTTTTATATTGTAAGCCACATGGTGTTGCCTGACAGTGCGAGGTGGATGGCGTATAAATTTAATTAGGGATAATACAGAATACCGCAGAGGGGGGAAATATCCTCAATATTCACATTGCACAGGCTGTATTCCTAGTAAGTTGTTCAGGTAAGGCACAATTGGGTGGCATTTGCAGACTGAGCTTGCAGCACATCACTTCATTTTGGTACTGGACTTTGATGCAAGTCCCACGGTGGGGGCTCACTTTAAATAACCACCATGCAAGTAGAAATTGTTTTGTTCCATTTGTGATCCTAGCAATATTAAGAATTGTATCTTTCTGTATATAAGTAGTAGCAGCAGAGCCAGGAAACGAGGGTATTCCTGTCACTGGGTGTTCCAGAGTCCAGATTACAAGTGTTTCCAACCAGACAATTTTATCTTTTAATCTAGACTGTGACTGTTTGAGCAACAAGGGACTTCCCCTTCGAAGAGGTGACTGGTCTTATACAAATTACCCAACAAGGCAAGCAAATCTCTCAAGCTAGTTCTGATTATTTTCATCCCCAGGAACAGTGGATATGCAGAATGCCCATGAACCTTAAAGCCTTACCTGGCACCCAGAGGTCCGAACATACTCAATGGAATTATCCTTATGCTTCCTGTTTCTGATTTACTGGGCAGTTTTAAGAACAAAAGGTGTGATCTTGGGGAATCCGTAGTGAGCTCAACTCTCAAACTGGGCAGGTAATAGCAATAGCACTTTAGACTTTTATAACGCTTCAGTGCTTTCCAGCCCTCTCTAAGCGGTTTTACAGAGTCAGCCTATTGCCTCCAACAATCTGGATCCTCATTTGACCCACCTCGGAAGGATGGAAGACTGAGTCAAAAGTGTGAGCTCCATCAGGATCAAACACCTGACAGTGTGCAGAGTCAGCCTGCAATACTGCATTCTAACCACTGTGCCACCATGGCTCTTACAATTTATATATCTTATATTTATAGCAATAGCACTTACGACTTATACACTGCTTCACAGTGCTTTACAGCTCTCTCTAAGCCTATTGCCTCCAACAATCTGGCTCCTCATTTTACCCACCTCGGAAGGATGAGAATCGAACTGCTGAACTGTAGTCAGCAGAAATAGCCTGTAGTACTGCATTCTAACCACTGCGCCACCATGTGCTGGTGTGACCACATCCAATACTGACCGTACAGGGACTGTGTTAGCACTTTGCAAATGCATCCATTGTGATACAAGCAAGAAATGCAAAAAGAACATGATGTATTTTTGCTTTATAACGAACCCATTTGCTTTAAATCTCACTGGATACAATCGGCTTTCTTCCAGATCATTGAGAGTCTACCGTGTTTCCCTGAAAATAAGACCCTGTCTTATATTTTTTTGAACCCTGAAATAAACGCTTGGACTTATTGCCATGCGCTCAAAAGCCCGATTGGGCTTATTATCAGGGGATGTCTTATTTTGGGGGAAACAGGGTAGGACTTTATTTCAGCAACTTCTGGAACAGGCAAGATCAAAGAACGCAAAGGATGTTTCCAAATGGGACATCGGGTGTCAATCATTTTCTTCTCATCCCTGCAACAGCAATAACAAACTAGCTAAAGCGCGGCTTCCTGGACTGCAAGGCAGGGACTGGGTTTTAATTAAAATCTCATGGTGAGCTTTAATTTCATGGATCCTCTTATCTGCCTTCAGGAGAAGGGGGAAAAAAAGCACATTTTTTGAACAGGCTTGGATGGTTAAATAGCCACAGATCTCAGAGCCATTTGTCACCTTAAGATCTTTTCCCTCACATGGTTTTGCCGATGGAATGAACATGGTTCAGGCCTCCATATTCTGCCAGTGTCTGTCCAGAGACAGGCATGCAATATTTTATGTCAGGCCTTCTGAAGACTTCTAACCCCAGGGCCAGGGGTGAAATCCAGCAGGTTCTGACAGGTTCTGGAGAACCGGTAGCGGAAATTTTGAGGAGTTCGGAGAACCAACAAGTACCACCTCTGGCTGGTCCCAGAGTGGGGTTGGAATGGAGATTTTGCAATATCCTTCCCCCAGGAGTGGGGAGGAAATGGGGATTTTGTAGTATCCTTCCCCTGCCTCGCCCACCAAGCCACACCACACTACACCACGCCCACAGAACCGGTAGCAAAAAAAATCTGGATTTTACCACTGCCCAGGGCCCTCTTGAGAAAGTTAGAAAACCATCATTACAGGCTCCAACTGTAGGTAGAATACAGAACTGTTGCAATTAAAAAAAAAAAAAAGAAGTGGAAAGGAAACACAGGAACTGGAGAAATCATTGTTAGTTTATTTGAAAATAATCAGCCTCTTCAAAGGGCTGCCCTAAATGCAGGGGCTGGGATGACCTTGAGGGGGCAGCACAGAGCCACATGAACCCCAATTCTCTTCCTGCCCTCTAGCAGTCATCCAAATGTTTGCAAGTCCAAGTACGGTAAGTCCTTTAAAAATCCAGCTTTCTAATGGCCTTACCAGTCTCTGTACATGTCCTCAATTTACGACTGCTTGCTGAGCCCAGAATTACAGTCATTAAGTCATTGTGGTTATAAGTTTAAGCAAATCCATTTTACCCAAAGGGCTCCTTTTTCCCCAGAAACCGGAAGTAAACGTTGGAAACCAGCAAAATATGTTGACAGGCACATGATACTGCAAATGGTTACTTAATTCCCTTAGGTGGCCTTGGAAAGACAGTAAGGTGCCCATATCAGTTTATCAAGCTGGTCCATTGTATGGCGCTAATCTCCATTCCAAATGCAACGTATTTTGAATGAGTCATTGGGCACATTAGAAACACACTGGGCTTTTCGACATTTTCCTATTCACTTGAAGAATGTGTTAAGTTATAGTCCTCAACATATGACCAATTCAAAGTTATGGCTGATTTCCCCAGAACTTTTTAAGACCATGTTTTGAAGTTCTGATGGCTAGCTACCACCCCCAGCCCCCACATGTGAACGAATTTGGGGCATTTGGCCACTGGCCCACGTTTAGATCCATTCACAGCAGTCCCTGGTCACATGATTGAGAACAATTTTTGCCGGGGAAAAAAATTTGCATTTACTTCTGGTTTCTAGCAAAAAATGCCCATTGAGTTCAACGAGTTCACTTAATACCATAGCATTCGCTTCGCAATCACCACAGAGTTGTAAAATCAGGCGCAGTAATCCATTTACAGTGATCTACTTACCTACCAACATGACTTATGACTGTAATTCTGGGCTCAATTATAGTAATAAGTCAAGGACTATCTATATATTGTATTTCCCCAACGCTATATAGATTTTGATTTATGTGCCATCGCGTTGATGTAGAATCCTAGCAACTGCAGACAGAAGGATCCCTTGGCAACCTGATCCTTTAGATCTTCTAATGGTGCTTCCATCACTTCCATAATTGATACCATCCACTGCTGGTTGTTCATTTCTTCTTTCTTCCATTTCCAGCACCAAAGCATTCTCCAAAGAGCTAGATCTTTGCATTATGTGTCCAAAATAGGATAATTTGAGCCATTTGTGCCTCTAGTGGGAATTCTGAATTGATTGGTCCAGTGATCCATTGGCTGCCCACAATATTCTCCAACACCAATGTTCAAAAGCCACAATATCCTTCCTGTCCCTTCTTTAATGTCCAAGGTTTGCTTCCATAGAGTGCTATCAGGGAACACCATTCTCTACACTGTCCTGCTTGTTATACGGTACAGTTGTGGCCAAAATTTTGGAAAACTTTTGGGAAAAGTGTATTTTTGAGGTTTGGTGGCTAATAACACTTTTTTTTTGGAGTTTCAAGATAATCCTATTCCACTGCTGGAATGGCCTGGGAATAGCCCAGATCTTAACCCAAATGAAAATCTATGGAGCCGACTAAAAAAACTTGTTAGTCAGAAGCAACCCAGCAATAAAACCCAGTTAATAGAAGCCATCATTCAATCTTGGTTTCACATTATAACAGCTGCAGAACTAAAAGGCTTGGTTCATTCCATGGGAAGACGTCGTAAGGCCGTCATTCATGCTAAAGGTTACCCAACTAAGTATTAACTGACATGGTGATCATTTTTGTATATCTCATTTTTTTTCTATGGTGATCATTTTTGTATATCACATTTTTTTTCTACTTGTTTCGCTTTTCTTCTTTATATGGTAACTGCTATTCTAATAGCAAATCCTTCCTAAAAGTTATTGCATTCCATTCTTGATTAAATTATCTTTCCATTGATATATAATTTTATGGTACTACTCCAAAAAAAAAAAAAAAGGTGTTATTAGCTAGTTTTAGAAAATACACTTTTCCCAAAAGGTTTCCACAATTTTGGCCACTACTGTATGTAGAGACACGTCTTGATACCTGAATATATATATTTTTTCAAGGTCTACTTATTGCTCTGTCAAATGCTAGTTTGTGGTATTTCTTACCTGCTGGTTCCTTTAATGTTGATGGTTGATCCTGAAAGGAAAAAATCGTCCAACACTTGACACCACTAGAAATCGTAATCTAATGTAGCATTTGTCAAAAGACTAACAGAAGTCCAACAGATGAAACCCAAAAGCAAGTAAGTATGGGTGACCCCCACTCCCAAGTGATGCACATGTCTCTACTTAGGTGTAAAAGGAACACCTGGATCTACTACAAAAAGACATTCTGATGAGCTTCTTCCCCAGTGTATCCTCTCTGGGATCTGTTTCTACAGATTGAAACAAGGTATCCCCATTAAAGAAAGGAGGACTCTGTGGCAAGCAAAAATGTAACTGGGACTCTCTCCTTTCTTCCATCTGCTAGGACTGGATCCAGACATGCAAAGAGGGGGAAGGGAGGGCCAAGTGACATGTAGCTTCCTTCTGGCTTCCTTGTAGCGAGAAGATCTTAGGCACATCCTGGCTTAGAAGAAGGTTAGAAGCAAGTTAGAAACCATATTCCCTTGGCAGATTCCTTAATGACAGTTTAGGGCAGGGGTCTGCAACCTTAAACACTCAAAGAGCCATTTGGACCTGTTTCCCACAGAAAAGAAAACACTGGGAGCCACAAAACCTAGGTGGGTGTGGCCAACTCGACTCACTCACTTCCACCAGTCACATGACCCCCCCAATAGCCACGCCTACCCAGCTGGTCATTAGGGCAGAGAACTGGTTGTTAAAAAACACGGGGAACAACAAAACCCTTTTGACATCTCTCTCTTTCTCTCCCATCTCTCTTTCCCTCCCTCCTCTCTCTGTATCTCTCTCTCCCCCTCTCTCTGTATCTCTCTGTCTCTCCCCCCCCCTGCTTCTCCATCCCCCACCATTGCCCTTACCTTCTCAGGCCAGGCAAGGACTGACTGGGAGGGGAGGATGAGAGGCAGTGCCAGCCAGTGGTGGGATCACCCAACAGGGAGCCACAGCAGAGGGCCTAAAGAGCCGCATGCGGCTCCGGAGCCGCAGGTTGCTGACACCTGGTTTAGGGCAAGAGAGAGACTAGTTTTCTGGGTTCACCCCATGCTAAGCCACCAATCATAGCTTAAGAGAAACAAAACCCTTAAGACCAAAACAAAGAAGCTATACACAAATCTACCCTTTAGGCAGCATATAGGTTTCTCCGGCAACATACAAGCAATAGAACCCGTGCAAAATCAGCACCTGACTAGGTGGCTCAGCGGCTAAGACCCCGAGAGCTTGTCGATCAGAAAGGTTTGGCAGTTCGGCGGTTCGAATCCCTAGTAACACAGGTCCTCCTGCGTGACCGGGGGGGTCGGACTAGATGACCTCCAAGGTCCCTTTCCAGCTCTGTTACTGAACTGGAAACCGAAGCAGGAACCACGCAGAGACACAAGAGGCTCCTGCCTGGAAAAGGGCTGTTCTGCGGCCTTCCCAGGAGGGGTTGGACCAACCTGCCACCTGCGGGGGGGACAGGCAGACAGTTAACTAGGTCCACGGATGAAGAATCAGAGCCGGGAGAGCGGGGCCTCCTCCGTCTCACCCACCTGCTTTTGTCAACCGCAGCGCCGGGAAGACCGCTAGAAAACACCCCCCCCCCACCCCCCACACTTCCTTCGCTTTTCCTCCAAAAAAAATAACAGGCCTCTCGGGACCGCGGGCTGACCCACAGCGACCAGCCGAAGGCGACGGGAAGCCTTTTCCAAACTGGGCCCCCGCTAGGTTCAAACTCGGCCGGCCGGGCGAGAGAGGGCGGGCACCCGGGAGAAGAGGGCAGCCCTGAGCCGTCTCCGGCACCGGGGGCGCGCGCCCGCCTCTCCCGCGCAGCCTCCCGCGCCACCTTTAAAGCCTGTCTGGGGCGGGAGCGAGCGCCGAGCGTTGCGCCGGGGCGGCGCCCACTCCCCGGGCCAATGGCGCGCCTCCTCTATTTAAATAGACGAGCCGTGTCAATCATTCGCCTCTCCGTCAGCCTCCTTTCAATCGCCATATTGGGCAGGGGGGCCGGAGAAGGCGCCCTCCCTCCTTCTTTCCTCAGGGCTCCTTCCTAGCCGCGGGAGCGCCGGAGAAGCTTCTTCCGCCCGCCGCCCGGAGCAAAAAAAAACCAAAAAAAAAAAAAAAAAAAAAAAAGCAGGTCCTCCTCCTCTTCTTCCTCCTCCTCCTCCTCTCCGCCGGGGCTCGGGCGTCTGGCCGGCGCTTTATCTCTCGTCGTCTTCGGCGGCTCCCGTCGGGACCTGCGGAGAGCGCTCCGGCAGCAGCGGCCGCTCCTCAGTGGCCCCGCGCGGCTGGGATTATTTTTTTTTTTTGTGTGTTATTTTTTTTTTTTGTGTGTGTGTTTTTCGGAACCGCGCTCGGTGCGCCGTCGCCGGGCGTCCCCGACGCCGCCCGCCTCTCCCTCCTCCCCCGACCCCGGCTTATGCGAGGCTCCGGCCGGCAGAGTTGCTGCGCGCTGTCCGCCCGGGAAGCGCTTCCTCGCCTGGGTCCGGCGGAAAGGCCGCCCGCCGTCGCCGTCGCCGTCTTCTCCTCCTCCTCCTCCTCCTCGAGCGGGACGCCGAACCCCTCACCCGCCGCCGCCTTAGCGCCGTGGCCGGCTTCGCGGCGGGCCATGTCGAAAGTGCGTGTCTCGAATGGGAGCCCGACCCTGGAGCGGATGGAAGGCCGGCCGGCGGACGCCCCCAAACCTTCGGCTTGCCGCTGCCTCTTCGGCCCCGTCGACCGGCAGGAGCTGGCGCGCGAGTGGCAGGACCAGAGCCGCCACTTGGAAGAAACCAGCCGGAGGCGGTGGAACTTCGATTTTCGGCGCGGGCAGCCCCTGGAGGGCCGCTTCGAGTGGCAGGCGCTGGACAAGGCGGCGCTGCCCGATTTCTACAGCCGCCCTCCGCGGCTCGGCGGGGCCCGGCCCAAGGCTGACGGCCGAGAACGGCGCCTGGAGCTCAACGGAGACCGCTCGCCGCTCGGGGGGCTTCGCTTCTCTCAGGCACCGGCAGAGCAGGAGCCCGAACCGGAGCCCCAACAGCAGCAGGACGGGGCCGCGTTAACCCTGAGCTCCGGCCCGAGGAAACGACCTGCCGCGGATGGTAATAAACCTTCCTTGGCTCCCTTGGAAGGAGCTGCTTGGCCACACGAAGGCTCCGTTCAGGGAGAAAATATATATATATATATATATTATTTTATTTTATTTTCCCGGTTTTCTGATCCTTCTCCGGCCATCTGAAGGACGGATCGCCTTTTGCTCTTTTGATGCCCGAGCCCGGGCGTTGCTTGGAAGCGAATCCCTCGGTCAATTTGGGGCTTTTTTTGCCCCCCCCCATCCAAGCCCGGCGGGACTCGACCGGCGAGAGCTCTTTTTTCTTCCTCTCGGAGCAGCTGCCCTGGGATCGACCTTCCTGCAAGGAGCCAAACGGGGCCCCGTCGATTTCCCAGAGACTTTTCGCCCCGAGAAGCTTTGGGAAGGGGTGGTGGATGGAGGTGGAGATATTAACTGGGCTGTAGCTTTCACAAACCAGATCTTGATCTTTATTTTTGCCAGGTTTTTATTTATTTCTTTTGCAAGGTTTTATTTCTTTATATTTTATTTATTATTATTTTTTTTTTAACCAATAACTCGGCAAACGCATCCAACAATATTTTCCTCCTATTTTTCCCCACAACAACAACAACCCTGTGAGGAGGCCTGGCTTGGCTGTGGGGTCTTTTTAACTGACTGGTTTTTCTCTCAAAAATAGGCCTGGTGTAAGATATTCCTCATAAGAGGCTCCTCTTAACAATTCTGATATTCTTATCCTTAATCTGGAGGGCACTGTGTATATTTTATGCCAATGGCAGATGGTTCAAGAATTCCCTTCCAAAGTGATGCTATTTTCCTGCCCTTCTTTAGTGCGTAACTTGATTGCCGGTATCAATCTTTTTAATATCCTCCTTCCCCATTTTTTTCCCCCCTTCCTGAATCCTCCCTTCATAGATTCCTCTCCTCCAAGCAAAAGAGCCAACACAACTGAAGAAATTTCTGAAGATCCTTCTGAAGATCCACCCATGGCCAGCTCAGAGGAACAAACGCCCAAGAAGAAGACATCCAGTCCAAAGCGGTGTCAGACATAAATTGGTTGTTGCAGAGGTGAGTTTTCTTGTTTTAGAAGGAAATGCTTCATTATTTTGTATTACTTTTGTATCCATTCAGTTTGTTTGGCAAATTGGGTCGTGCAATATCATTGGCTGAGGTATGGAGTTTTGTGTGATCTTTATAAGCAAGCTGTCAAATTCAGGCTTACTCTACTGAGTAAAGAAGTGGCTTTTAGAAGAAAATGAGCGTTGATTCTACTATAGATGATAAGCTTGTGTTTGCTGACTTAAAAACTCTCCTTGAACACTATGGATTTTATTTCTGAATGCATTTCCCTAGGATATAATGCAGTATAGTTTTTAATAAAGTGGCAACATGGACTTATTTTTTTAAATTTTCTTTATTTTTTAATCTGTCTTTAAAAGAAATGAAAATACTAAAGTCCATGCACAAGAAAGGCTTTTAAAAATATTTTTTTCCTCTTAACTGCTGTGCATTGTAAACAACTGGTATGTCATTTGAAATGTCCAGCCTCTCTGTTCTACCTAGAGATATAAAGCTTTTGTGGAGCGCGGTGGAAATGAACAGCAAACAACATATTTGGACTATATTCTTAGTGGCAGTTAAGGGACTAGCTCAAAGGCGCGCAGAATCTGTTAATTAAGGACAGGCGTTCTGGATAGATTTTTACATAGCAGGAATGGTGTAAGAATATTGGCAGATCTGATTTCCAAATTAATAAAATTTGGAAATTAACTTTCAGTTTGGAAGTAGATATTCCGGATGCCGTTGGGATGAGGGAGGACACGTGTTCAACTTAACTACTACTAACTGTTTACTTGAACATTTGAAAGGGAAATGAAAGCTTTTGGGTGGACCAATCATAGGGGAGAGAGAGAGAGAGAGAGAGAAAGA
This sequence comes from Pituophis catenifer annectens, assembly GCF_029215685.1. Taxonomy (NCBI): domain Eukaryota; kingdom Metazoa; phylum Chordata; class Lepidosauria; order Squamata; family Colubridae; genus Pituophis; species Pituophis catenifer. The sequence continues at coordinate 9,610,833 of NW_027256887.1, read as the reverse complement.
GAGAGAGAGAGGGAGGGAGCACCAAGTGAGGTTGGTATCTGTCTCTTGAACACCTCCCAGAAAATAACAGGGTAGCACAAAATTTAGCCTTTTCTCACTACATCTAAGCAGTTTCCTATTTGTGGTTAATTCTGTCGGCTTTCAGTCTGAAATCTGGTTGGGGCAGATTAACCGAATCCCTCCTTAGTCAAGAAGTACATTATGAAATCTTCCTTGGTGGGGTTGTCTTGCTTTTGTCTGATGAGATTATAAAATCTCTTATGAAACAGAGAAAAAAACCAACAACAACCAAAAAGATTGGCTGTTGGCAGAATGCAGCATATTTAGAAGTGCAGCAGGCTAGGTTTAGCTAATGCTAATTTTGGTTAGACTTGTGGCTCAAAATTGTTGAGTAAACTCAGTCATTTGGATTATTGTATTTTGTGTGTGTGTGAGTGTGTGTTTATTTGGGAAACAAACCAAGCCAGTTGTGTGTGTATGTAGTAATGAAAACGGTAGAATCTGCAGGTTTTCCGAAAAGCCTAAAAAAAATTCTGTTTAACTAGAAAACAGGATTCTATAAAAAGTTGGCATAATAGAAACCAGACTTGACTGACTGGTGGGGCTGATTCAAATGCGGCCTGTCAGTGGATGATTAGAGCCAGTTTGGTCTAGTGGTGAGAGCACCAGGCCTAGAAACCGGGAGATTACAAGTTCTAGTCCTGCTTTAGGCATGAAAACTGGCTGGGTGACTTTGGGTCAATCTACTCTGTCTCAGTCCAACCCACCTCACAAGGGTGTTGTAAGGAAAATAAGGATATAATGTACATAAATAATAAATTTAAAAAGTGTAACCGTAGACCCACAAAATGTTTTGACAGCAGGTTTTATTTATTTTGTATATTTGCATATATATATATATATATATATATATATATATATATATATATATATATATATATATATATGATGTTAAAATGGCCATGGTGGGATGAAATCTCTATTCATCGCTTTCAGGCCTGTCAGAAATTTTATGTTGTTTCTTCTGTGACTTATGGTAGACTGGGATAGCACTATTTCGGCCTTTTTAGACCTCTTCAGCCAGACACACCCATATTTTGTGACTCCTCCCTGTAAAGGTCAAATATTTATTTCTTTTGATTCATAGGTATAAATGTGCGATATTTTTGCAATCAGAGTTTTTTTCCTATGTTGAAAGATGTTAAAATGGCCATGGTGGGATGAAATCTCTATTCATCGATGAATAGAGATTTCATCCCACCATGGCCATTTTAACATCTTTCAACATAGGAAAAAAACCCTGATTGCAAAAATATCGCATATATATATATATATATATATATATATTGCTGATAAAGAAATAAAGGGAGACTAGTATAGATCTATATGGTTTGTCATGAATGCGACTGCTTGAGGGCTCCTGGATTGGAGCTGAATGGCGAAAGGGATGCAGTGTGCTCCCTCCCACATGCTGGGGTAGACCAGGTGTCTCAATAGAAATACACACATATATGCTTGTGAACTGCCTAGAGTTACTTAGATGAGCCGGATGTTGCAGAAATTTGATAAATAAAAATAAAATATCGAACTTAGAGACTGCCTATCTCACTCCCACAATAATGCTCTAAAAACAACAAAGCAAAGGAATTGGATCCCTCGGCAATTGATACCTTTTTTCTTCCTTCATTTCAGAATTAAGAATATTTGTTTCCTTGTATTCGGAGGAGGCAAATGAAGCCAAGAAGATCCAGCGCTCGCATTCATATATGCACCTGTACATGTATGAATAAATGAATGAAAGAAAGAAAACATATCACTGATTCTCCATCGGATGGGGGAATTCCTTAAAGCACTGAAAAGAAACAACCAACAATGAAATAACACTAAACCAGGCTGTCTTAAAAGAGCCTGCCTCTTAAAGCAATGGATGTAGCATTCTGCAATTAGGTTTTCCTCATTTGCTTCTTTGTACTACCTGTGTAAATAGTTTTTACATTATGTAGCACATAAACCTTTCTCCCCTCTTTGGGTGGCGGGGAGAAGAGTTTTGGGAGGGATTTTGTTTTGTTTTGTGAAGGGGTGGAGCTAATAAAAGGTGATGGGTTTAAAATCTGCTTCCAAACCCTAGAAAGAAGCAGATATGTTTATTAAAGGAACATTGTCCCCCTTTTTTTTGTGTGTGTGTGTGTGAGAAAGTCCAAGGTAATAAAAGAAATTGGCATTTAATCATAGTTTTCCAGCAGGTTAATGAATCAGCTGGTGAAATTTATGTGTCAAGGACACAATCTGGGAAATGTTTGCCTGTGATGACCTCGCTGGAAGAGAGAGGAGTTTTGGGGAAGTACCCAATTTCTAAGGTGGTGTGAGATGCTTTGAGATCACACAGGGCAAAGTTTTGTGTAGGAGGTCCAGTTCTCTCTCTGGAACTGTAAAAGAGGAACTCTTTTAAGGGGCATTTTCTCATAGGGTTTTTTGTTTTTTTGGGGGCCTCCTTATTTTTTAAAAGTCCTGCCCAACAACATACACAGCATAGAGGAGAAATTAATAAATTCTTGACTTCCAAACTCTTATTTGCTCACTTTTCTGGCCCTTCATTAAGTGGGTAAATGAAAAGGAAACAGTATTTTTTTTTTTTTACATTTTCTGGGTGGGGTTTTTGTTTTTTGAAAAAAAAAAGTTTTGAAATGTACCTGTGTACATAAATGTAAAAACACTGAGAAATTATACTAACTTATTTATGTTAAAAAAGATTTTTTTTTAATCTAGAAGATATTTTCCCAGAAAAGCCAAAGTGGCGCGTGGTTTTTGTGCATTTGTAAATGCTCTATTTGGTAGGGGATTTTTTGTTGTTGTTAGCCTCTGCGGGGAGTTTGTTTTGTTAATTAATATGGCTGTGCTTAAATGATTGCAGACTGAGCCACTTCAATTTTTTTTCTTTTGTAATACGCAAAAAAAAAAAACCCAGTTGCCATGTGATACTGTTTTACATCAAGCAATCAATAAAGAGAACTGCCATCTATAAACAAATAAATTATCTTGTGTGTGTTTTATAAAACCTGGGAACTATTTGACAGATACAGATGAACAGAGTTGGAAGGGACCTTGTAGGTCATCTAGTCCAACCCCCCGTCCAGACAGGAGACCCTGCCTACACCGTTTCTGACAGATGGCAGTCCAGTCTCTTCTTGAAAGCCTCCAGTGATGAAGCTCCCACAACTTCTGAAGGCAACTTCTGTTCCATTGGTTTGATTGTTCTCACCGCTGGAAAATTTCTCCTTAATTTGTTTTCCAAATAAAGGTAGTCCTTGATTTTTGACCACAATTGGAGCCCAAATTTTCCACGGCTAAGCAACAAAGTTGAGATTTTGACCTATTTTACAACATTTTTTTTTGCCACAGTGGCAAGAATCGCTGCAACTAAATTTAAATAACATGGTTGCTATTAAGTCAGTGTTTCTCAACCTTGGAAGCTTGAAGATGGGTGGACTTTAACTCCCAGAATCCTCCAGCCAGCAGCGCTGGCTGGGGGATTCTGGGAGTTGAAGTCCACCCATCTTCAAGCTTCCAAGGTTGAAAAACACTGTATTAAGTGATTCTAGCTTCCCCATTGACTTTGCTTGTCAAAAGGTCGCAAAAGGGGATTGCCTGACCCCTGGGACACTGCGTCATAAATACGAGTCAGTTGCCGGGCCTCTGAATTATGATCATATGACCATGGAGATATTGCAGGGTTTAAACAAAACTCTAGATGTGAACTTCCTTGCTTCCTTGCTATATATTCCTTCCTTCCTTCCTTGCCAGTTTGATGTAGTGGTTTTGAGGCACCAGGCTAGAAACCAGGAGACAGAATTGTAGTCCCACCTTAGGCCCAAAATCCGGCTGGGTGACTTCGGGCCACTCACTTTCTCTCAGCCCAACCCATCTCACAGAGTTGTTGTTGTGGGGAAAATAGGAGGAAGGAGGAGCATTAGGTCTATTTGCCACCTAGATTTGTTTCCAAAAACAACAAAGGGATAGAAATAAATACTGAAAATCCACGTTCTGAGGAGAAACGGTCTTGCTTTCCTCCTCATGTCCTCGTAACTAAATTTGGGGTGGTAGTAGTTGTGTGAATAAACTCATAATTCATTACAGAGATCTAACAATATTCTGGAAAGTCGGATCAGAAAGAAACCACAAGGTTCTTCAAAGGGGCTAATAGCTGCCGATACAAATGAAAAACGGTCATAAGTCACTTTTTTCCCGTTGTAACTTTGAACAGTCACTAAACGAACTGTTGTAGGTCGAGGACTACCTGTATGGCCTCTGTAAGGAGCGTAAGGGCTGCTCCTTGCGTGCAGAAATGAAGTAGGTAATAAAGCACTGTCGTCATTGTTGACTGACATTGGCAGCTCATGCAAAATTGGGACATTGTTAATGCAATAGTGGCGACCCAGCCTGAGGGATCTCCAAAACCAGGCGCCATTCTGATGTGCTGGATTTCAAATTCCATAATGCACAGCCACAGTCGGTATGCCCAGGCTAATGAAGACTTGTAGAATACAAAGAGGTGCAGTGGTGGGTTTAAATTTTTTTTACTACTGGTTCTGTGGGCGTGGCTTGGTGGGTGTGGCATGGCTTGGTGGGCGTGGCTCGGTGGGTGTGGCAGAAGGATACTGTAAAATCTCCATTCCCACCCCACTCCAAGGGAAGGAAACTGTAAAATCTCCATTCCCACCCCTCTCCAGGGGAAGGATACTGCAAAATCCCCATTTCCTCCTGATCAGCTGGGACTCAGGAGGCAGAGAATAGATGGGGGCGGGGCCAGTTAGAGGTGGTATGTACCTGTTCTCCAAACTACTCAAAATTTCCGCTACCGGTTCTCCAGAACTAGTCAGAACCTGCTGTAACCCACCTCTGAAGAGGTGTCTAACCAATTCCATGGGAAGTTTGGTGCCTAACCAACAAGCAAATAAGTTAACTCCTTGTTAACCTTTTTGGTGTGGGGCCGGAGTGGGAAGAGAGATTTTACAGAGATGTTGTAAATTAAAAACAAAACAGATTTTGTAGTAGTAATAGCAGCTAGTCCCCAAATGATGACCATTAGGGGGTTGTATTAAAAAAAACCACTGAGGACTGCACCTTTAAAAGTTGTTGAAATTGTATCAGCTACTAGCTCCTTCAAAGTACCTTCTGGTTTCTTTCTGATCCGACTATCCAGAATATTGTTAAATGCATTCTGAGTTTATTCACACAACCTCCCGCCCCCCCCCCCCCTCAAATTTAGTTATAAGGACATTAGGAGGAAAGCAAGACCATTTCTCCTCAGAATGTAGATTTTCAGTATTTATTTCTATCCCCGCCTTTATTGTTTTTACAAACAATGCAAGTAGCAAATAGACTTAATACTCCTCCTTCCTCCTATTTTCCCAACAACAACCTTGGTAGGGTGGGCTGAGAGAATGTGACTGGCCTGAAGTCACCCAGCCGGCTTTTGGGCCTAAGGTGGAACTTGAATTCACACTCTCCTGGTTTCTAGCTTCAAAACCACTACATCAAACTGGGTCTCAATACAGCAAGGAACATTCACATCTAGGAGTTTTCTTTTAAACCTAAAAATCAGGATTTAGGGAGTTAAAAGCACAGAAACTGCCCTAGTATATAAAAAAAGAAAAAAAAAACGAGGCAACTGTTAGCAGTTCATTTCCAAATAAGTTGCCCAGAATGCGTATCTTTGGCTGAACATCAGTACTGTTATTTTGTGCCTGCTGAAGTTGCAATTTATAAAGATGACCCACTTCTGAAATAATTCCACAGCCTGCGGCACCCCCAAAATGTCAAATTTGCCCACAAAAGCAAGGAGGATCAAGAAGAGAAATGTGGAGAGAAGGAGCATTTTTGCACCTGTAGGTAATACGCAGTCTTGCTGGGCCTTCCCTCCCCCCTGCTACTTCAGAGAGAGAGAGAAAGAGAGAGAGAGAAAGAGAGAGAGAAAGAAAGAAAGAAACTTCCTGTTTTGGAAATAACAAAGCCTAACAAAAACAAGAAGCAAAGCTACTCTTATCTTTTTGTTTTGTTTTTTTGAACCCTAAATGAAGGAAACAGCACCTCCTGCTTTGTAAAAAAAAAAAAAAATGCTGCAGGAGAGAGGAGAGAAACTGAGAAGGACAAATAACTCGACACTGAGTCAAAAGTCAAGTTTAAAAAGAGAAATTATATCGGCTCCCTTCTCGATGGCTCCTTGCCTGCCAATAACCACAACGTGCAACCTTCACATTGTTCTGCAACCTCAACTGGACCTCAGTAACAGTTAACAGAGTTGGAAGGGATCTTCGAGGTCATCTAGTCTGACCCCCTGCTCACCCAGGAGACCTGTACAAGGGATCCGAACCGCCCAACCTTTTTGATCAACAAGCTCAGTGTCTTAACCACCAAGCCAACTACTCAGGCCTCTTATCAGAAAGATTTGGGGGGGGGACCCTTGTAAGGCTAAGCCTACACTGAGTCTTTCACTCAGATTAAAAATGCCACTGCGAAGATATCCTTTTATTGAAAAATCAACTCTGCCTCCCTTGCAATGTTGTTGTTGTTGTTGTTGTTATTATTATTATTATGGTTAATCTTTGGTGAGATTCACATCCTTTGAGGCTGGTTAATAGCTCAGCAGCTCGAGTCCTAACCAAGGACCTAGGAACTGTTAAGGTATCGTCGGAGGATGTAAGCTGTTCCGAGTAAGGTAGTTTTTTGTAGAGTCAAAATGTTCAAGTCTGGTAAATTGAGAATTTCTAAATAGCGGGGTAGCCCTTTGGGTATTGCTTCAAGGGCTCCAATTACAATCGGGACAACACACGATTTCTTTTTCCACAGTCGCTCAACTTCAATTTGCAAGTCCCGGTACTTTGTGATTTTTTCTTGCTGCTTATCTTCAATCCGTGCATCACCAGGTATTGCAATGTCAACGAACCATACTTTTTTCTTTTCAACTATTGTTATGTCAGGTGTGTTGTGGACCTGTCAGTCTGAATCCTAAAGTCCCACAAGATCTTGAGTTTCTCATTCTCTAAAACTTTCTCAACCTGATGTTCCCAGTGGTTTTTGCTGTACTCAAATCCAAACTTCTGGCACAATTTCCAGTGAATGATCTTAGCAACACGATCATGGCGTTGTAGGTAGTCAGTTTGTGAAATTTCGCTGCACCCACTGATCAGGTGGTCAACTGTCTCATTTTTCTCATTACAGAAGCAGCATTTGCTGTTGATGGTAACATGTTGAATTTTTGCCTTCATACAGTTTGTGGCTAGGGCTTGTTCTTGAGCTGCCAAAATAAAGCTTTCTGTTTCTTTTTTCAGTACTCCTGATCTTAACCAGTTCCAAGTTAGTTTCTGGTCAGCTTTGCCTTCAATACTTCTCAAGTATTTATTATTTATTCATTTTTGTTGTTATTGTTGTTGTTTGTGGCTAGGGCTTGTGTTGTTGTTGTTATATTATTATTATTATTATTATTATTATTATTATTATTATTATTATTATTATTATTATTATTATTATTATTATTATTATTAATTTTAGGGCCCAGCTAAGCCAAGTTGCCTTTTCTCATTTCTCCAAACCCTTTGCTGGTTTTTCTCCCACCCCAAAGGGGAAAACGGGGAAGAAACACGTTTGGCTTGGCTCAACAGGTTGAAATCTTGAAAAGAAAAGAAAAAAAAAGAAAAAAAAAAGGCAGCCCTTCAAAACTCCTCTTTTGAAGCCTTGCAAGGAGGCAGCCCAGCCGCAGAGCGGATCTGCAAGTGATGTAATCGTGGACTTTTGCTTCAGTTTACCAGGGGGCGGGAGGGGGGGGGAGGTGTTTGAGCGCGAGCGTGTGCGCGCACACGCGTACTTTGCACAGGCGCGGATACACCTTTAATGGTTGCGTTATGTAAAATGCAAAAAAAAAAAAAAAAAAAAAAAAACCACGCTTGGAAAGGTTTCACCGAGCAAGGTTGGCTTTCCGACACACTTCAAGTCATGGCATTCCACACACCCCTCTCTCGAAAGGCTGGAATGGTTCAGTCCACCCCAGCCTGCCCCTCCCTGTCGGAGCTCCTCTGTTATTCACCTGCGCGCGCGCGCGCGTGTGTGTGTGTGTGCGCGCGCGCGGGCCTTGGAGAGACGTTTCTCTTGCTTCTGGCCACCAAATGGGAACAGCATCCATCCAGATCAGAATTCCCTGAGTTGAGAGAATTTCCCCCTTGAGGAATTTGGGGAAAAATAAAACAAAAACCCCAAAGGATCATATGCCCAAATCTTGCCACAGGGTGAAGAAACAATGATCTTGGAGTCAGCACAATAAGTTCGCAAAGCATCCTTGAAATCTCTTCCCGGGTTTTATTCCTACATGGGTGAAAGGTACTTTTTTTTTTTTTTTTAATTTTGATTTATATGCCGCTCTTCTCCGGAGACTCAGGGCGGCTTACAATGTGCTAAGCAATAGCCTTCATCCTTCTTGTATATATTTATACAAAGTCAGCGTATTGCCCCCACAAACTGGGTCCTCAATTTACCTACCTTAGAAAGGATGGAAGGCTGAGTCAACCTTGAGCCTTGGCGAGATTCGAACCTGCAGTAATTGCAGGCAGCTGGTCTTAATAACAGGGTGCTTTAGACCACTGTACTACCAAGGCTCCTGTTACTTGTAACAGTAACAAGAGTTGGAAGCAGGGGTGAAATCCAGCAGGTTTTGACAGGTTCTGGAGAACCGGTAGCGGAAATTTTGAGGAGTTCGGAGAACCGGCAAATACCACCTCTGGCTGGCCCCAGAGTGGGGTGGGAATGGAGATTTTGCAATATCTTTCCCCCCAGGAGTGGGGAGGGAATGGAGATTTTGCAATACCCTTCCCCCCAGGAGTGGGGAGGGAATGGAGATTTTGCAGTATCCTTCCCCCGAGGAGTGGGGAGGGAATGGAGATTTTTCAGTATCCTTCCCCCCAGGAGTGGGGAGGGAATGGAGATTTTTCAGTATCCTTCTCCCCAGAAGTGGGGAGGGAATGGAGATTTTGCAGTACCCTTCCCCTGGAGTGGGGAGGGAATGGAGATTTTGCAGTATCCTTCCCCTGCCATGCCCACCAAGCCACACCCACAGAACCAATAGTAAAATAATTTGGATTTCACCATTAGTTGGAAGGGACTTGGAGGTCATCTAGTCCAACTCCCTGCTCATGCAGGAGACCTATCCTAGGGATTCGAACTGCCGACCTTCCTGATCGACGAGGATGAATAAATTCATGAGACGTATCCTTCAGGAACAGCCATAGAACAAGCCTCTCTATGGAGTTGCAAACGTTTTCAATTTCCATTTCTGCAAAAGTGGAGACGCCTTGTTGAGATCCTTTAACCGTGATGGCGAACCTATGGCACGCATGCCGGAAGTGGCACACAGAGCCATTTTTTCTGGGCATGCGAGCTGTTGCCCAACTCACCAGCAGCTGCGCATGCACGTGTGCTCCAGCTGGTGTTCGGGCCTCCGGTGTGCACGCGTGCAATTCAGGGGATCCAGCTGGTCTTCGGATCTCTCCTGCGCATGTGCGTGCATGTACGTGAGAGTACCGCTGCGCGGCGCATGCATGCACAGATGGTGTCCGCATGTGTGCATTGCACGCCTGAAAAGCACATGCATGCACAGATGGTGTGATTGCCCACGCAGCGCACGGGGGAGCTGTGCAAGAGATGTGTGCATGCGCAGATGGTGCGGTTGTGCAGGCAGCGCATGGGGGGAGGAGCTGCGCAATAGCATGGATTGCATGCGCGCACGCGAAGCAGATATCTGTTCAGCACTCGGTGAGTAAAAGATTCGCCACCACTGGCCTATAACTAAACCCCAGCTCCTGAGCTGCTTCTGGGCATCAAAAATAGCATCAAAAATTGCCACCAGCCTGAGATGGGAAACATGCAATGGTTGTGTTGGCCCAACAAAACAAGCCACGATTTACAGAATTGATTCAACTGTACACATTGGTCGCGGTCCTTATGACACGGAGAGATACGATCCGCAAGCAACTTATCCTGGGTGGTATTCACCAACAGAGGGAACCAGACTTAATACATTGCCCGAGTGCCCATGTTCAGGCCTACATTGTGGTGATTAGGGAAGCAGATTGCACCGACGTCTCCATCTCTTCTCCCTTGTTGTGTTGGTGGGCTGCCATCTAGCAACTTTGCTTTAAAGTGACTTGTGATCTTGCACTTGGTTGCTGTGGCCAGCTGGCACACCCTTTTGCTGATAAAATCACTCAGATCCAGTACAGTCTTGTCTCCACTTGGCAGAGTCTTGATGGCGACCAAGGTCTCGTTTTATTGCATTATAAATAAAATGGAATGGAATGGAATGGAATAGAATAGAATAGAATAGAATAGAATAGAATAGAATAGAATAGAATAGAATAGAATAGAACAGAACAGAACAGAACAGAACAGAACAGAACAGAACAGAACAGAACAGAACAGAATATAATTCTTTATTGGCCAAGTGTGATTGGACACAGAAGGAATTTGTCTTTGGTGCATATGCTCTCAGTGTACATAAAAGGTCAAGATACATTCGTCAAGAATCATAAGGTACAACACTTAATGATAGTCATAGGGTACAAATAAGAATAGAATAGAATAGAATAGAATAGAATAGAATAGAATAGAATAGAATAGAATAGAATAGAATAGAATAGACTTCTTTATTGGCCAAGTGTGATCGGACACGCAAGGAATTTTTCTTTGGTGCATATGCTCTCGATGTACATAAAAAGTCAAGACACATTCGTCAAGAATCATAAGGTACAACACTTAATGAGAGTTATGGGGTACAAATAAGCAATCGAATCATACTAGGAAACAATATAAATCGTAGGGATGCAAGCAACAAAGTCATGCAGTCATAAAGGGGAGGAGATGGATGGTGGAAACGATGAGAAGATTAATAGTAGTGCAGCCTAATGTGAATAGTTTGACAGTGTTGAGGGAATTATTTGTTTAGCAGAGTGATGCCGTTTGGGAAAAAACTGTCCTTGTGTCTAGAGCGTATGCACCAAAGAAAAATTCCTTGCGTGTCCGATCAGACTTGGCCAATAAAGAAGTCTATTCTATTCTATTCTATTCTATTCTATTCTATTCTATTCTATTCTATTCTATTCTATTCTATTCTATTCTATTCTATTCTATTCTATTCTACTCTACTCTACTCTACTCTACTCTACTCTACTCTACTCTACTCTACTCTATTCTATTCTATTCTTATTTGTACCCTATGACTATCATTAAGTGTTGTACCTTATGATTCTTGACGAATGTATCTTGACCTTTTATGTACACTGAGAGCATATGCGCCAAAGACAAAGTTTTAGTGTGCAGGGCTCTATAGCGTCGTTTTGAGGGTAGTTATCCGGGGCTCCTTTGGCCTGTGATTTTTTTTGAGAAAAACAATGGGACTATGTCTTGTTTTTCCTATTACTTGTTCTTTGGACCTCTGCCTGGCCTGGTTCTTGAGGGAGCACCTGGAGAAGGGGAGGAAGACTCGGCTCATTGTGGCTTTTTCTTGCTATGACTGTGGTTAAGCGGCTAGGTTGTCCTCAGGTGTCCCTAGGGCCTAGGCTATTATCCTGCCACTATTGTTTATTATACTTGTTCTGTTGGTTTTAATCCTCTGTTTGCTGCCTTAATGACGGCTTGGATTTGGTTGGACATCAGCATTATTTCATGGGAAAGTAATCAACCAGCAGCCTCAAAAATAGGTGTGGTGTGTGTCCCCTTCAGAAGAGGGGTTCAACGGTGTTGGATAACTATCCAACTAGGGGTGGGCTTAACATTTTTTAGCGAGGGGTTCTCTGCCTGGTTGCTGGGTGGGCGTGGCCATGTTGGGCATGGTGTAGTCGGATTCCTGCAGCTTGGGAGGGGGCCTTTTTGCCCTCCCCGGGCTCTGGAGGCTTTCTTCGAGCCTCCGGGAGAGCGAAAATGGCCTCCCCAGGCTCCGGAGGCACCTCCGGAGGCCAGAAACGGGCCTGTTTCCAGCCTTCCCAAAGTTCCTGTAGGCCCGGTTTTCGCCTCTGTGTGCCCCTGCACTTACCTGCATCCAAAACAGGCCACATGGGGACTCCTGGGAGGGGCGAGATGGGAGGGGCGGGGTCAACCAGGAGCGGGATTTGGGGGTTCTCCGAACTGCACTGAATCTTAGCTAGAGGTTCTCCCGAACCCCTGCAAACCCCCAGCAGCCCCACCCCTGCACCCAACCTCCCCTTTCAGCACCCAGAAGAAGTGGATAATTGGACCACTTTTAGTCTGGGTTCAGGACAGAACGGGCCAGTCGCTCTCCTGAATGTACAATGTTTGCTTGTTTGTTATTTTATCGAGTTATACAGCCGCTCATCTTACAACTGTGACTCTGGGCGGTGCACACGGGATTAAAACCAACAAAACAAGCATAATAAACAATAGTGGGACAATAATAGCATTGGGGCACCCGAGGACAACCTATCTCGTATCGCATAACAGGCACGCATGCCAAGAAAAAGCCACAATGACAAGCTCACCCAACCTGCAGGTCCACGTCAGAGGGAACAGCCAGGTTTCCAAGGACTTATGAAATGCCATCAGCTTAAGGACATGTGTACCTTGGTGTGTGTGCGCGTGTCAGGTTCATGTGATGTGACCGAGAAAGACCGCTTCGTGGATCTTGGCAGATGGGATCTGGACCACCCTGCCGAATCACACAAGTGGAGAAAGCGGTTCTGCCAATAATTTGGCCCTGTGCCATCGATGAGTTTTATAGGAGACGACCACTGCCTTAAATTGCACCCAGCAGCTGCAGGTAACTAGAATAGCTTGTCGAACAATGGTGCAATATGAGGTACTGAGATGCACCCATAACTATCTCCGCTGTCAAATTCTGGACCCGTTGCAGCTTCTAGAGCAGTGGTGGTGAACTTTTTACTCGCCGAGTGCCAAACATGTACGTGCCTTGCACTCTTCGCACGCGCCTATACCATCCGCGTTAATGCGTGGCTCCTCCCCGTGCGCTGCCTGCACAACTGCAGCATCTGCGCGTGCGCACAGGTTTCATGTGCATGCCCATCCTGGGCGCGCAACCACATTACACATTTGCACAGTTTTTGCGCGCCCCCCCCCATGCACTGTGTGTGCAATTGCACAATCTGTGCATGCATGTGGTTTTCACGTGCGCAATGCACATACATGAACACTGCATGCACATGCTGCATACCAGTACTCTCGCACGCCTGCGCAAACGCACACGCATTCCCAGGAGACTTCCAAAAACCAGCTGGGGCCCCTGAATTGCGCACATGCGCACCAGAGGCCCGAACACCAGCTGGGGCATGCACGTATGAGCAGCTGCAAGTGAGTTGGGCGACAGCTCACGTGCCTGGAAAAATGGTTCTGCGTGCCACTTCTGGCACGCATGCCATAGGTTCGCCATCACGGTTCTAGAGGATCTTCAAAGACAGCTGTATGTAATTGGCACTTAGATGGAGACAGCATGTATCTCTTGTTCTTAGGTCCCCTAGCTAGAACCCTTTGATACCATCTCCTATCACATCTTAGTAGACCTGGAAGGGAAGATGAAGCTCCGAAGACATTGTTTTGCAATCGTTCCACTCCTCCCTGGTGGATGACTTCAGTCTATCATAGGTGCCACCTGATATTTGGGATGTTGCCCCCTACTCCTTAACACCCATGAGGCCAGGGGAAAGGTCAACCAAGTTTGGGGCATATACACTATTACCCCTACTCCCTAAGTCAGATTCTGTTGGGATTCCTGGTGTCTGGAGGTTGTCAGGATCTCAATGAAAGCACAGGATGAGGTTGGGCCCAAGTTTTTTTTTTTTTTTTTTAATTTGATTTATATGCCGCCCTTCTCCGAAGACTCAGGGCGGCTTACAATGTGCTCAGCAATAGCCTTCATCCTTTTGTATATTTATACAAAGTCAGCTTATTGCCCCCACAAACTGGGTCCTCATTTCACCTACCTTAGAAAGGATGGAAGGCTGAGTCAACCTTGAGCCTTGGCGAGATTCGAACCCTGCAGTAATTGCAGGCAGCTGGTCTTAATAACCAGCTTAATAACGGTGCCTTAAACCCCTGTACTACCAAGGCTCTTAAGTCAAGACGGAGTTACTGTTGGTATATCAAGGTTCTCTTTTGTCCCTCATATTGTCCTGTAGGAAGTTAGCACCCACCCCTCTCCTAGAAGAATGAAATATTTTAGGAAATATTAAAAAGGCAGAATATATTTCCTCGGATGAGAAATGGAGAAACGTGTTTTAAAGACAAAGCAGATTCCTGCCTCCCGCCACCTTTGTCAATGGGCCATTAAGGCCTCAGCCAAGCTCACTCATTCCCCCAACCTTGGTCAATGGACCATCATCTGCAACACAATAGGACCCATCTAGCAATAGAAACTCACCACATGGCACCTGGGAAGATGACATCAGCCAGCAAGGCTAGCTAAGACCCTCCACCCCCTGGGAGTCCGACAACCAATCAGGATACACTTCCTGTGCCCCAGGAAGTTCAAAGCTCAGAGAGGGCATAAAACCAAGGCACGTTCAGTATCTTGGGCCCCCGTTTTCTATTCAGGAACTCAAACCATGTGATCCTGTCCACCATTAAACCATCTTTCCAAGCAGTCTCCATGTTTCCAGTGTCTTTTTCCCCACTTGGAACTGAACCCAGATGGATATTTCTTCCAACAGTCCCTCAAAGGAGCAGGGTCATGACTTGAGGGGGAGGTTATCCTTCTGGACTCATAGCTCCTACTTGAATGGACCCAGACTGACTTAAGGGCAGTTTCTCCTGTTTTCTAACGGGGGGCGCTTCATGACGGAAGAGGATTTGCTTACAGTGAAATCTTGCCCCAAAGGTGCTTTTTCAAGAGGGAACTGGAGTCTGGACTTTTTGGTTTTTCTTGGAAGACGTTTTGCTTCTCATCCAAGAAGCTTCTTATTTATTTATTTATTATTTATTTATTAATTTTATTTCTATACCGCCCTTCTCCCGAAGGACTCAGGGCGGTGTACAGCCTGATTAAAAGCACAAAGACAGACGAAATTTAAAAATAATTACAATTATTAAATAATTGGCTCCATTATAAAACCCCCAAATTTAAAATCCCACATTTAAAACCAATTAAAATCTTTACATTGATAGCCTGGCCTGGCGGAACAACAAGGTTTTGAGGGCACAGCGAAATACACGGAGGTCGGAGATCTTACGCATTTCTGGGGGCAGTTCATTCCACAGGGCAGGGGAAGAACTCGAAGAAGTTGAAACTGAAGAAGCTTCTTGGATGAGAAGCGAAACGTCTTCCCAGAAAAACCAGAAAGTCCAGCTGCCTCTTGAAAAAACACCTTTGGGACAACCGTGACCGGGATGACTTGAGAATCTCCATAGACGGTGACATTTTTGCCTTCTACCACCTGATTAGACTACTGTGGTCTCTGCGTGGTGCTGCCCTTGAACACTTCTGGGAAACTGCAGCTAGTCCAGAACACAGCACGCCATGTGCTCCTTAGCTCTTGGCCTTGAGAGCACCTAACACCAATTCTGTGGATTCTGCACTGGTCGCCATGTGGGTTTTGGTTATGCAATTGAAGGTGCCGAAATTGACCTACAGGCAGTCAGTGACTTATGACCAGTGATGAAATGCAATTTTTTTTTTTACTATCGGTTCTGTGGGCGTGGCTTGGTGGGCATGGCAGGGGAAGGATACTGCACAATCTCCATTCCCTCCCTACTCCAGGGGAAGGATATTACAAAATCCCCATTCCCACCCCACTCCAGGGGAAGGATACTGCAAAATCCTCATTCCCACCCCACTCCAGGGGTGAGGATTCTGCAAAATCCCCATTCCCACCCCACTCCAGGGGAAGGATACTGCAAAATCCCCATTCCCACCCCACTCCTGGGAGGATATTGCAAAATCCCCATTCCCACCCCACTCCAGGGGTGAGGATACTGCAAAATCCCCATTCCCACCCCACTCCAGGGGAAGGATACTGCAAAATCCTCATTCCCACCCCACTCCTGGGAGAAGGATATTGCAAAATCCCCATTCCCACCCCACTCCAGGGGTGAGGATACTGCAAAATCCCCATTCCCACCCCACTCCAGGGGAAGGATACTGCAAAATCCCCATTCCCACCCCACTCCTGGGAGGATATTGCAAAATCTCCATTCCCACCCCACTCCAGGGGTGAGGATACTGCAAAATCCCCATTCCCATTTCACTTCAGGGGAAGGATACTGCAAAATCCCCATTCCCACCCCACTCCTGGGGGGAAGGATATTGCAAAATCTCCATTCCCACCCCACTCCGGGGCCAGCCAGAGGTGGTATTTGCCGGTTCTCCGAACTCCTCAAAATTTCCGCTACCGGTTCTCCAGAACCTGTCAGAACCTGCTGAATTTCACCCCTGATCTGAGGATGTCCTCCTTCTCTAAAAGCAGGGTCATTTTTATTTTTTAAACTTTTGTTGTTGTTATTATTTTCATTTCTAGGGTTTTGCGACATGATCCCTTAGTCATACCATGGATATTTTGCATTTTTGTTCTAATATACAACAGCAGCCAGCAAGCATTGTTAGGTTGTGCTTAAAAGAAGGGGGAATAAATCCACATTGCCAACCCCCCCCACCCAAATCCAGAGGAAATCCCAGCTCTCTTTTGGGCTGCAGCTTGGCCTACTCTGCACCATTTACTCCTCCTGCAGCTAAAAAAGTGGTGAAGGGAGGCTGCACCATCAAAACACAGGTAATCCTTGATTTATGACCACAATTCAGCCCCAAATTTCCATGGCTAAGCAAGGCCATTGTTCAGTGAGTTTTCCCCTCTTTTGCCACAGTTTATTTATTTATTATTTATTTATTAATTTTATTTCTATACCGCCCTTCTCCCGAAGGACTCAGGGGGGTGTACAGCCTAATTAAAAACACAAAGACAGACAATATTTAAAAATAATTAAAATTATTAAATAATAGGCCTAATTTATAAAACCCCGAATTTAAAAACCCAATTTAAAACCAATTAAAATCATTATATTGATAGCCCAGCCTGGCGGAACAACATGGTTTTGAGGGCACAGCGAAATACACGGAGATCAGAGATTTTGCGAATTTCTGTTGTTAACCGAACCATTGCGGCTAAGTGAATTATATGGTCGTTCCCCCATTGACTTTGCTTGTCAGAAGCCAGCTTTGGGGTGGTGGGAGGATAGTTTTCCAAACAGTTATCACATAACCCCTGGCACAATGCAATTGTCATAAATCATGGCAAGCAACCAAATTTGGATCATGTGAACATCATGGGGATGCCGCCACAGTCGTTAAGTGTGAACACCGGTCATAAAGTCCCTGTTTTCAGTGCCGTTGTAACTTCAAACAGTCACTAAATGAATGGTTGAGGATCTGGGACGCGGTGGCTCAGTGGCTAAGACGCTGAGCTTGCCGATCGAAAGGTTGGCAGTTCAGCAGTTCGAATCCCTAGTGCCGCGTAATGGGGTGAGCTCCCGTTACTTGCCTCAGCTTCTGCCAACCTAGCAGTTCGAAAGCAGGTAAAAAATGCAAGTCGAAAAATAGGGACCACCTTTGGTGGGAAGGTAACAGCGTTCCGTGTGCCTTTGGCATTGAGTCATGCCGGCCACATGACCACGGAGACGTCTTCGGACAGCGCTGGCTTTTCGGCTTTGAAACGGAGAGGAGCACCGCCCCCTAGAGTCAGGAACGACTAGCACATATGTGCGAGAGGAACCTTTACCTTTAAGTTGAGGACTAGTAAGTTGTGTGCTGGTTGGGGGATTCTGGGAGTTACCAAGTCGGCACGTCTTAAAATGTCCAAGTTGAGGAACTGCTCAACTCTGGGAAGTCGTCTCTGTAACAGCTGCTTTGATGACTGGATGTTGACAATAATTATGACATCTCGCAGCCTTTGATCCCAGAACATTTGTGTTTCCTTGGCTTTTTACATCCTGCTCATCAGCCCCGCCTTTCCTTCCACCCAGGATAATGAAAGGGAAGGATGCACAGTCTCCTTGGCGACAGGGACCTGGCAGGAGGTCAGAAAAGTCAAGATGGAAGCCTCAATTGCACCTCCCCTCCATGAGACCTTGTTCCTGGGAAGAAGGCCAGAATTCAATCAAGACTTCACCGTCCTCCTTGTTCTCACCATCTTCCTTCCGAAGGGATCAGAAGACGGAGGTCTTCCCTGAAAGTCCCAAAGGTGCTTTTTCAGGAGGCAGCTGGACTTTCTTGGATTTTCTTTTTTCTTTTTGAAGACGTTTCGCTTCTCATCCAAGGAGCTTCTTCAGTTCTGACACGATGGTGGGGAACGGAAGGATTTATATTCCTTGCAGACAGCTGGTCATTTGCATCCTTTGAGAGGGTCTTTGAAGCACAGGTGACCCTGAGGACACAGTTAAACCTCCAAGTGCTTCAAGGACCCTCTAAAACAGGGGTCTCCAACCTTGGCAAAACTGGCTGAGGAATTCTGGGAGCTGAAGTCCACAAAGCTGCCAAGGTTGGAGACCCCTGCTCTAAAAGGATGCAAATGACCAGCTGTCTGCAAGGAATATCAACCCTTCCATTCCCCACCATCCTGTCAGAACTGAAGAAGCTTCTTCGATGAGAAGTGAAACATCTTCAAAAAAGAAAAAGAAAAAAGTCCCGTTGCCTCTTGAAAAAGCACCTTTGGGACAATCCTGACCTGGAGAACGGAGAATCTCTACAGTTTCCCTTGAAACCATCCCAGACAGGTAAATCAACCGAGGTTTAAAAAACAACAACAATAGACCTACATTTAAAACCGGGTTTAAAACAGCAGCACCAAAGAAGTCAGCTCCAACTCAAGAGCAGTCGGGTGGGTCCTGGAGCCCAGCTCAGCTTCTTAACTGATTCAAGGTGCTGGTTATCACCTATAAAGCCCTACATGGTATAGGCCCGGGGTATCTGACGGACCATCTGCGGCCAGCCACAGCTCCCCATCGCCCGGTGCGTTCCCACAGGGAGGGCCTCCTTGGAGTGCCGTCGGCCAGGCAGTGTCGTCTGGCGACTCCTAGGGAACGGGCTTTCTCTGTGGGTGCACCTACCTTATGGAAGCAACTCCCCCTGGAGCTCCGGGTGGCCCCTGACTTGCTCTCTTTCCGCCGTGACCTTAAGACATGGTTATTTCGCCAGGCCGGATTGGACTGAAGGGGTTTTTTTAAGGGGAGTTTTAATGGTTTTTAACATTTAATATTGATTTTATCTGGGTTTTTTTTTTTGCTGTGAGCCGCCCTGAGTCCTTTCCGGAGAGAGGGAGGCATGTAAGATAGATAGATAGATAGATAATTGTGGATAGATAGATAGATAGATAGATGAGTGATAGATAGATAATTATAGATAGATAGATAATTATAGATAGATGAGTGAAGATAGATAATTATAGATAGATAGAGTGATAGATAGATAATTATAGATAGATGAGTGATAGATAGATAGATAATTATAGATAGATGAGTGATATAGATAGATAGATGAGTGATAGATAGATAGATAAGTGATTGATAGATAAGTGATAGATAGATAGATAAGTGATAGATAGATAGATGGATAGATGGATAGATAGATAGGGAGGATAGGCTGGGGTGGGGGGGGGCAAGCGAAGGTCCCAGGACGGACTCCTTGCAAAGGAACCAGGGGAGGAGAAGATCCAAGTCCGGCAGCCCCCCCCCCACCCAAAGGATGCCAGGTCCCAGGAACGGCCCCATCCATCCCGCCTGGGGCATTGTGGGGGGGGGATCACCTCTTCTCCCCCTTCCCGATCCGTTCCTCCAACAGGAGCCCCGAGTAGCGGGTTTCTCATCTCTACCCCCTCCCACCCCCCAACCAGGGAGAGAAAACCGCTTGTGAGACAACTGGCTGGAGGCGATGCCTTTGAGCCCGGAGCGCTTGGCCGGAGAGGAAGCTGTGCCACTGCCCTTTGTGTGTGTGCGTGTGTTCAGTGTGTATGTCCAGTGTGTGTGTTTGTGTGTATATGAGAAAACTAGCCAGAGGCGATGCCTTTGAGCCTGGAGCGCTTGGCAGGAGAAGAAGCTGTGCCACTGCCCTGTGTGTGTGTTTGTCCAGTGTGTATGTCCAGTGTATGTTTGTGTGTGTTTGTGTGTGTGTGTGTGTGTGAGAGAGAGAGAGAGAGACAACTAGCCAGAGGCGATGCCTTTGAGCCTGGAGCGCTTGGCAGGAGAGGAAGCCGTGCCACTGCCCTGTGTGTGTGTGTCCAGTGTGTATGTCCAGTGTATGTTTGTGTGTGTGTGTGTGTGTGTTTGTGTGTGAGACAATTGGCCGGAGGCCTTTGAGCCCGGAGCGTTTGGCCGGAGAGGAAGCCGTGCCACTGCCGTGTGTGTGTCCAGTGTGTATGTCCAGTGTGTGTTTGTGTTTGTGTGTGAGAGAAACAACTGGCTGGAGGCGATGCCTTTGAGCCCGGGGCGCTTGGCCGGAGAGGAAGCCCTTGCCACTGCCCTGTGTGTGTGTGTGTGTGTGTGTGTGTGTGTGCGTGCGTGCGTGTTGGGGGAGGGGGGACCGCCATCGGCTCTCGCTCCCGCTTTAAGGTGGCTCCGGATCTTCCGCGCCCCGCCCTGGTGGGGAAGCCGCAGCAGCCGAAGGGGGGGGTGGGGGGCGGGCTCCGACCGTCTCTCTTCTCTCCACCCCCCACCCCACCCCCACCGTCAACGCCTTGGCCGTGCGCTCATTGGCCGAGCCCTGCAGTTTGAATCTTGCCCCGCCCTCCCTGTGAGGGAGCCTGACACCCGCCTTTGGGGGGGGGTCTTTGGTGTGTGTGTGTGTGTGTGTGTGTCAGGCTAAGCGGCGGCTGGGGGCGGGGGGGGTGTTTCTGGGTCCCCGCTCCGGTCGGCTGCGCTTATGAAATAGGCTCCGTCGGTGAGCGGATCGGCCGCGCTTGCCGCCTTTGCGGTCGCGCTCCGAGTGTGAGCGCAGGTAGGAGCTCCGCTGCAGCTGGAGGGCGGTGCAAAAAAAAATAAAAATAAATCCAGGGCTTTAAAACTCTGGATTTTGCTAAAAATATTCCAGCAATATGAGCCTATTAGCAGTAATGACACATTTTTTTAAACGTACTATAAGTGGGATTCCACATCCCTGTCTCTTACTGAAATTGTGTGCTTGGGAGTAAGATTTCTGTAAGATCTCAGCAGGGCTTGGTTCTGTGCAAACTTGCCTAGGATCAGGAGAAAGAAAAAAGAAAAAGAAGGAAGGAAGGAAGGAAGGAAGGGAGAAAGAGAGAGAGATAGAAAGAGAGAGAAAGAGAAAGAAAGAAATTAGAGAAAAGAAAAAGAAAGGAAAGAGAAAAGAAAGAAGAAAGGAGGGGAGACAGACAAAAAGGATGGAAAGAAGAAGGACAGAAAGAAAAGGAAGGAAAGAAAAAGAGAAAGAAAGAAAAATGAAAGAAAAGAAAGAGAAAGAAAGGAAAGAGAAAAGAAAAGAAAGGGAGGACAGACAAAGGATGGAAAGAAGAAAGGGAGGACAGACAAAGAGGATGGAAAGAAAGAAATAAAAGGAAGGAAAGAAAGAAAGAAAAAAGAAAAGGAAAGAAAGGAAAAAGAAAAATGGGAGGGAGAAACAAAGGATGGAAAGAAGAAAGACTGGAAGGAAAGGAAGGAAAGAGAAGAGGGAGGGACGAAGAGGATGGAACGAAGAAAGAACAAGAAGGAAGGAAAGAAAAATGAAAGAGGGAGAGAGGAAAGAAAGAAAAAAGAGAAAGGAAGGAAAGAAAGAAAGAAGGGGGAGGGACGAAGATGGAAAGAAGAAAAGGAAAGAAAGAAATGAAAGAGGGAGAGAGAAAAGAAAGAAGAAAGGTGGGAGGGACAAAGGATGGAAAGAAGAAAGGAAGGAAAGAGAAAGAAAGAAGAAAAAAAGGGAGGGAGGGAGGGGAAAAGGAGAGAGAGGGTAAGGAAGGAAAGAAGGAAGACGAGGGAAAGGAAGAAAAGACGGCAGACAGAAAGAGAAAGGAAGGAAGACAGGAAGGAAAGAAGACAAGAAAAAAAGAAAGGGAAGATTTGCATCTCTCCCCAGATGCCTCTCTTCCAGTATTCCCTGGCAATTAACCTTCGCTCGCTCCGTGTGGGAGTTGCCCTCTGGCCAAGGGAGACTTTCCGAAGGGCAAGGAGTGGCATGGAAAGGATAGAGGGTTCCTCTCTGGGCCGTAATTAAAGAAGCCGCTTTGTCTGCTTTCCTTTTTTTCTCCCCCTGCCTGCCTTTGAAACGGCCTTCTTTAATCTCGCTCTGATCTATTTCTGGACGAAAACCATGGTCATGGCGCCCGCCCTGCAAAGCAGAAGGGAGAACCCGTTTCCTGCAGTTCAAGACTTGCAGCCTGAGCCTCGGGGCATCTCCTTTTGAATTCTGGACGGTGTCCTACTTACTTCTTACTTAAGGGCGTATCATCTCCACGTGGAGCCAAGGAAGCATCTGGAGGTTACTCCCGTTTAGAGGGAAACAAACATGGCTTAGTCCAGGATTGGGTAATTCATTTAACCCAAGGGACCACATGAGAAACTGGGATTGTTGTAGGGGGCCGGACCGATAGGCCTGTGAACATGTGTAGGCATGCATGCACCCACATCAGGGGTGGAGTGCTTTGAAGTCTGCTACCAGTTCTCTTTGCTTTGCGCGTGCATGCATGGTGTGTGCCAAACACACGCTTTGCGCGCATGCACACTGCAGGCGCTACCGCACCGCACTGAAAAAAGAGGATTTAAGAAGGCTTTCCGGAGTCTGCAAAGGGGGAAAACAGCTGCACCGCACAATTTAAATTCGCTAGAAAGCAGGGTTTCCTGCTTTCTAGCAAATACAAATCGTGCGGCACAGCTGATCGTTGCACAGCTGATCATTGGAAATGGCGGTTCGCCCGAACCGGTAGCATTTTTTCCCTACTGGTTCAGGTGAATTGTTCCAAACCGGTAGCATTTCACCCCTGACCCACATACTAAAATTGGGGGGTGGGGGGTGGGAATTGCCTTCAAAACCAAACCGAAAACGGCCTCCCCAGGCTCCGGAGGCCCTCTGGAGGCCGGAAATGGGCCCATTTCCGGCCTTCCCAAACTTCTGGTAGGCCCGTTTTTCGCCCTCCACATGCACTCTCCACTTACCTGCATTCAAAACAGGCTGCTTGGGGACTCCTGGGAAGGGTGGGGCGGGGTGAGCGGGGCCAGCCAGGAGTGGGATTTGGGGGTTCTCTGAACTGCACAGAATCTTAGCTAGAGGTTCTCCCGAATCCTTGCGAACACCCAGCAGCCCACCCCTGGATGGGTCCCATCAATTAGGGATGTACATCCGATGGGACCACAAAAAAGTGCCTTCTCAGTGGTGGCCCCCTTCTTTACGGAACATCATTCCCCCAAAGTATGGGTGGCCTCAATACTGTTGCTTTTTTTTTTTTTAAGGCCCTAAAAATGTGGTTTTATCAGCAGGCCTGAGGACCACAAATGGAGACGGAGTAGATCAAGTAACCAATTCGATTGTGTTGCAGCTGCCAAGGAAGTGGGGTGGGTTTTTTTATTATTATATAATGGACTTTTAAAAGTTTTCACCTGCCTGGAGTCACCCATGTGTGAGTTGGGCAGCTATATAGATTTGTTTAATAAATAAATAAAGACGTCTGAAATAAATCTCAGTTCTCCATGACTTTCTTCCTACAACCAGTCGGTCAGCCAGATGGAGGCCATTTCACACAATTTTATAATTTTTAAAATTTTAATTGTAAAGTTTTAACTTGTTAACGTTTCCATTCTTAATGACAGCCAGTCATTACAACCTTACAGCCACAACTGAGCCCCGAATTTCTGTTGCTAAGTGAGACAGTTGTTAAGCGTCTCTCATAGAATGAGCAGTCGTGTCCGCAAAACTTCCTTTCTTTTAAAAATTGATAGATACTTTTTTTTTTTTTAAAAAAAATCAAAATGCAAAAGGAAGGCATCCATGCAAAATGTCCATATTTTCCCAAAATACGGCAGGGTTCATCCCAACGTTGAGGTTTTGTAAGCTGGGCTTGCAAATCTAATTACAATTTTGCTAATCAGAAAAATTACAGCCGAGTGTCAAACTCTATTTCATTGAGGGTCGCATCAGGGTTGTGTTTGACCTCCTGTGTGTGTGTGTGTGTGTGTATGTGTGTGTCCAGGGTAGGCATGACGAGCTTGACTTCACTTGTGTTGGGGGGCACCTGTAGTGGCCAAGTGCTAAGGCAGGACTTCCCTCAGACCCTCCCATCCTCTCATAATCTTCCCTTCCCCTTCCTTCCTTCCTTCCTTCCTTCCTTCCTTCCTTCCTTCCTTCCTTCCTTCCTTCCTTCCTTCCTCCCTCCCTCCCTCCCTCCCTCCCTTCCTTCCTTCCTTCCTTCCCTCTTTATTCTCCTTTCTTCTTCCTTCCCCTCTTTCTTTCTTTTTCTTTGTCTTTCTTCTTTCCCTTTCTCCTTTCCTATCCCTTCTCGGATGCTCAAATGCAAAAGGGGAAACATTTCTCCTTTTGTTTTGTTTCGCTTTTAGTTTGTTTTGCTAGCCCTCTGCCAGCGAAAGCGGAGCTCGGGAGGGCCCCATTTTTGCTGGCAGAGGACTGTAGGAGGCCATTGCGGCCAAAAAAAGAGCCTGAGAGGGCTGCACACAGTCCTCCCGAGCTCCGTTTTCGCTGACAGAGGGACTGTGGGCCGGTGTCTTTGCTGTCTCCAGGGCGGCCCTGCGGGCCAGATCTAAGCATCCCGCAGGCTGGATCCGGCCTGTGGGCCTTGAGTTAGACACCCCTGAACTACAGTATAAAAACCACTTTGGGATTTGCCATGAATGTCTAGAAGAAGTTTCACTGTTCCGAACAGGGCTACACACAGAGTACTGTCAAAAAATTAAGATGGTGGCAGTGATGGTAGCGGAAATTTTAAGTAGTTTGGAGAACCGGTAAATACCACCTCTGGCTGGCCCCAGAGTGGGGTGGGAATGGAGATTTTGCAATATCCTTCCCCCAGGAGTGGGGAGGAAATGGGGATTTTGCAATATCCTTCCCCTGGAGTGGGGTGGGAATGGAGGTTTTGCAATATTCTTCCCCCAGGAGTGGGGAAGAAATGGGGATTTTGCAGTATCCTTCCCCTGCCACGCCCACCAAGCCACACCATGCCCACCAAGCCACGCCCACAGAACCGGTAGTAAAAAAATTTTAAATTTCACCACTGCTTTAGACATACTTCCTGCTAGAGAGAAGTTCCCTGAAGATGGGACTCCCAGCACCAGTCTGAAAATTCAGAAGACTAAAACTCTGGTCCTGGTAATTGACCTAGATTGGATCCTGCAACATTATCCTGGCCTGGGACACGTATATTCATCTTCATTCATCATAGTTATAGTCCTGGTGACCTATTGTGTCTTATGCTTGTTCGACAGCTTCATCTGTATTTTGAGTCCATGACTGTTTTGAAGGATTGTTGTTGTTGTTAGTTGCAAAGTCGTGTCCGACCCATCGTGACCCCATGGACAACGTTCCTCCAGGCCTTCCTGTCCTCTACCATCCTCTGGAGTCCATTTAAGATAACTGCTTCAGTGACTCCATCTAGCCACTTCATCCCCTTTTTCTTTTGCCCTCAGTTGTTCCCAGCATTAGGCTCTTCTCCAGTGAGACCTTCCTTCTCATTAGGTGGCCAAAGTATTTGAATTTCGTCTTCTGGATCTGGCCTTCTAAAGAGCAGTCAGGGTTGATCTCCTCTAGGACTGACATGTTTGATCGCCTTGCAGTCCAAGGGACTCGCGGGAGTCTTCTCCAGCACCAGAGTTCAAATCTTTGGCGCTCAGCCTTTCTTATGGTCCAACTTTCACAGCCATACATTGCAACTGGGAAAACCATAGCCTTGACTATAGGCACTTTTGTTGGCAGAGTGATGTCTCTGCTTTTTAATAAGCTATCTAGATTTGCCATAGCTTTCCTCCCCAGCATCTTTTAATTTCTTGGCTGCAGTCCCCATCTGCGGTGATCTTGGATCCCAGGAAAATAAAATCTGTCACTACCTCCATTTCTTCCCCATCTATTTGCCATGAATTGAGAGGGCCGGGTGCCATGATCTTAGTTTTCTTAATGATGAGTTTCAAGCCAGCTTTTGCACTCTCCTCCTTCACCCGCATCAAAAGGCTCTTTAGTTCCTCTTCACTTTCTTTCTTTTTTTTTTGATTTTTTTTTTTTTTTGAAATTTTGAAGGATAGGAATTATGAGCCATTTGCCCAAAGACAAAAAACTGTGATTATTCCCAGCCCTGGCCCTCACCCCTGGCCTCCCAAGATGTTCTCCACCCCTTCAGCTTACCTTTGTGCTTTGCTTCATCCTTGGACAGATGGGTATCCTTCCAAACCAAGCTTTGCATGGCGGCCACCCACTGCTTAATTTTCTAAGAATGCTTGTGAGGCATTTCGTGGGAAAATGACGTCAGAGTTGGAGCAGGCACCTGATTGGTGGCTGGGAGCATTTCTTTCCTTTGTCTTACATCACAGCAACTTTCTACTCGATCCAAAAAGTAAAACACAGGTAAGCCCTTGACTTACCACCAGTATTGAGCCCAAAATTTCCATTGTTAAGTGAGACGGTTGTTAAGTGAGTTCTGCCCCATTTTACAACCTTTCCTGCCACAGTTGTTAAGTAAATTACTGGTTGATAAGTTAGTAACATAGCAGTTTTAAGCAGGGGTGAAATCTACTTACCTTCCTTACCGGTTCGGAAGCGCACATGCCACGCATCATATGCCTGCACATACCTGTGCATGCACAAAACCTTCTGCGCATACTCAGAAGGTAAAAAAACATTACTTCCTGGTTAAAACCAGGACGTAATGACACCCAGGCAGCGATCGCTACCAGATCGCCAAACCACAGGGAAAAATCGCTACCGGATCAGGTGATCCGATCCAATCCGGGAGCATTTCATCCCTGGTTTTAAGTGAATCTGGCTTCCCCATTGCTTGTCAGAAGGTCGCAAAAGACATTAATAATAAAAGATAAGGAAGAAACAAGACTATTTTCCAATATGGGATATGTTTTATCAATGGTTAGACAAAAGGGGTAGAAATTAGAAGATGAAAGATTATTGATATGCATAAGTAAATGATGTAAGAATTTTATTATATACAAGCAAACTTTAGTATTATTGTTATTATTATTCTTATTACTAGTATCTTATTAATATCCTGTATAAGTAAATT
This sequence comes from Pituophis catenifer annectens, assembly GCF_029215685.1. Lineage (NCBI taxonomy): Eukaryota > Metazoa > Chordata > Lepidosauria > Squamata > Colubridae > Pituophis > Pituophis catenifer. The sequence continues at coordinate 9,583,606 of NW_027256887.1, read as the reverse complement.
GATCCAGACAATACACTGTTTAATAAGCATTTATTTATTTATTATTTATTTATTACATGTATTTATATACCGCCATTCTCCCGAAGGACTCAGGGTGGCGAACACAAGTTAAGAAACAGGTACAATAAAATCCCATTTTAAACCAAATAACTAATTAATAATAAATAATAAAACCCGGAATCAGCCTATTTGTTTGAACAGCCAAGTCTTCAGGTCCCGACGGAAGGAGCGGAGATCAGGAGCCGTCCGGAGCTCGGTAGGTAATTCATTCCAGAGGGTGGGAGCACCCACAGAGAACGCCCTACCCCTGGGCACAGCAAGACGACATTGGCTCACCGTCGGAACCCTGAGGAGAGCGGCCCTATGTGAGCGAACAGGACGGTGAGAGGCAGGCAGGAGAAGGTCCTGCAAATATCCCGGACCTAAGTCATGTAGGGCCTTATAGGTGAGGACTAGCACCTTGAATGTATTTACACCTTTATGTATAAAATACACCTTTAAGTATTTTAAAGAAGGAAAAAAAAAAGTCTAAATAAAATTTTTAAAAAAGAGGTCGCAAAAAGGGATCACATGACCGTTGGGCACCGCAACTGTCATAAATGTGAGTCAGTTGCCAAGCGTCTGAATTTTGGTCACAGATGCTGCGACAGTCAAAAGTGTGAAGAACACTTATAAGTCACTTTTTTTTTCAGTGTCATCATAACTTAGAAGGGTCACTAAACGAGCTGTCGTAAGTGGAGAACTACCTGCAAAAAGAAGCTTTAAAAAAAAAATCTACGTGCAGGCCACTTTGACCCACCAGCAGCCCCATAGCCTAGCTCCAAATCCCAACCATTTTATTTCAGTGATCCTGTGGGAAGACCAAAGCATTTTTACAGCTTCTATTGTTATTGCAGATTTGCTGAGCTATTTCTCAATAGATGCAATCTTCCCTTCTGCCTATTACCCCGACCTAGAGAAAAACAGCAAGGAGCTTAATTAGGCCATTAGCGCACTGGGAAAGGAAAACAACTGGAGCAAATAAATCTCAATGCATTTATAGCCGTGGAGATATGAATCGCCCCGATGGATTCCTACTTCCTTCAACTGAACTGGCAGATTCGGCTGGCAGAATACCAAACAGGTGGGCAGGCCTTGATGTTCTGCTCTTGAGAGTTGCACCGAGTGATACGGGGGCCTCTGTTGGGGGTGGCTGAGTTGTTATGTTAAAGCCAAGATGGGGGGAGGGGTGTCATAACCATACAATTGAAGCCACACCCCTTTTTATGCGTCTTGCAGCCGCCATCTTGATTTTCTGTACATTAAAAACAAAATAGAACACTGTTGTGGCTGCCATCTGTCTAAAAGTAATTATGAGCTGGAATAGACATGGCAACAGGTCAGCCATTGAGGACTGTTTGGAAACTGAAACAGTCTTTGTTTGTATGGGGCCATAAGAGACAGTTTGGAGTCTGGGCGTAGCTTAGACTTGTTGAACTGATTATAAGAGTTGGTTTGTCCTCTGTAATGGGTGCCTCTGTACAATATATTAGTCTCTGTATCTCTCTACTCTGTAATGACTTGCTTCTATGAATATTGCTTCTGTGTTCCTGATATTATATGCTGAATTCTGCTGTATGCAGTGGTGGGATTCAGCCAGTTTGCACCACTTCGGGAGAACCGATTGTTAACTTTCTGAGCAGTTTGGCAAACTGGTTGTTGGATGAAATCATTAGGGCAGAGAACCGGTTGTTAAATTACTTGAATCCCACCACTGGCTCTATGGTATTGTATATAAAGAAAGTTTCTTATGTAGATGAATCCTACAGAATTATTTAATTGTGTGTCCGATTGTGTGTGCTGCAACAAACTCTGACACCATCTTGAGCTGTTTTGCCATACATACCTTGTATGGATACCCTACCAGATCCAGATAATGCCCGACATCTGATTTTTATGTAACCCAGGAGAAATAAGAGAGGAAATTTCTTGGTTCCAATGCAACAACCTTTATGAAGCCCTGCTATTTCCCTGGAGCTGATCCATATTGTAAAAGATAAGGCATGCTGGAAAAGAAAGAAGAAAAAGGAGTTTTCCCTGTATCGACTGGCCTTCAAATGCTTATTGAAGGACTTTTGCATCCAGAATTCCTCAACCAGGATGGGTTCTCCTGGGAATTTTGGAGTCCGCATCTACAAAAGAGTAGGGTTATTTCCAACTTGGGAACTTGAAGATGTGTGGACTTCAATTCCCACAACTACTGGTGGGAAATTCGAGGAATTGAAGTCCACACAGTGTTGGAAAAACACTGACAATCGAAGGACCACCTCTGGTCTGGGAAGGCTGGATTGTAGAAAAGACTCTTGATGGGAAGGGTTTGAAGAAGAGAATTGGAGACACTGGATAATTCTGTTCTTAAAGCACCAGAAGATAAGACAAGTAACGATGGAAACTAGTCAAGGAGAGAAGCAACCTAGAACTAAGGAGAAATTTCCTAACAGTGAGAACAGTTAACCAGTGGAACGGAAGTTGTAGGTGCTCCATCACTTAAGGCTTTTAAGAAGAGGGTGGACAGAATAACAGATCTCTGCAGTGCTGGTTTTTTTGGGATGTGGAAGATGGCCCTTGATTGAGCGGATTGGAACTTTCTATTTTGGATTCTTTGGAAAATGGATTACGTATATGTTGAGTTATAAGGCAAGAGAACTATGGAATTGGGGCATGCAGAAGATCTGGTTGTTACCCTAACGTGGTGGTTGGAATTAATAATCTAGACAAAAGACATTGCAGAAGATACTATATGGAATATAAATATAAAGTCACTCGGGTGGTTTTTTATATACAGAAACTTTCATTATTGATGGGGGCAGATGGTAATTGAAGATACTGAATATACTGTTGGAAGCAGAACTTGATGTTACCCTAACACGGGCGATGGAATTAATAATCTAGTTGAAAGACATTGCAGAAGATATTATATGGATTACAAACTTAAAGTCATTTGAGGATTTTATTTATATATGGAAATATCTTTTAGTGGTGTGGGCAGAAGAACAAAGATATTAAAAATATTATGTATGATAGACCTGTAGGAAAGTGGGTGGAGATAGGTTAGGTTACTGATTGTTTAGCTTAGGAAAAGGGATGTTATGTTCAGATATTAATATATGTAAAAGATTTGAATTAAGAGATATATGTATGGGGGTGGAGGAAATGGGTAGATTATGAGTTGAATAAATGCCAAATTAGGATTTATTATATAATTTTACAGCTGAATGTTGCTCTGAAATGTATAGTATAGGGGGGATATAATAATAATGTTAGAAAGAAATGGTTAGCATATGGGGGGGTGGTGTAAAAGGATGGTAAAGCAAAGTATTATATAATGTGATATCAATTTGGATTTTATTTTGGAGAAGCCATGGGGGGAGGGGAGGGGGAGGGGGGGGTTAGGGAGGAGGGGGGGAAAAGGGGGAAAAATCTGTATTTGAAAAACTTTTTCAATAAAAAAAAAAAGAAGAAGAGGGTGGACAGCCACTTGTCTGGAATGGTAGAGAGTAGGGGTGTCAAACTGGATTTCATTGAGGGCCGCATCAGTGTTGTATTTGACCTGTGGGGGGCGCTTGGCCAGGGTGGACATGGCCAGTTCGATGTCACTTATAGAGTCTCCGTTTTTGGCCGCGACAGCCTGCAGCCCTCTGCCAGCAAAAACAGAGGTTGGGAAACACCACGTGAGGCCCACCTGGGCTCCATTTTTGCTGGCAGAGGCACCACTTGCCAGTCCTTCGTTGTTTCCAGGGAGGGCCTGCGGGCCAGATCTAAGCACCCAATGGGCCAGATCTGGCCCACGGGTTTTGAGTTTGACACCCCAGGTATAGAGGCTCCTGCTTGCGCAGGTGTTCTGCACCAGCTACGGGTCCCAAGAAGTGTAGCACACACATAGCTCCAAAAACTCCGTTTAATACAAACAGAACCCTTTCGAAATGCAGGCTTTAACCACAGATGTCCTTATCAGCCTGCTATGAATTACAGAGATTAAACAAAGTCCGACAAGGCTTGGCAATCAGCCCAGAAACCAAGTTGTAACAAAAAAACTCACTCTCAAAATGCTCTGCGTAGGACCACACGTTGTTTCCAGCAACGTTTGCCAGCTGTGTGCGAACTTAAATAGGCTAAGGGAGTGGCCAATTAGCCCCAAGCCTTGCTCTCAAGGAGACCTCCTCCTGAGTAGCCACTCCTGCCTTTTGGCAGCCCTGCGTGCTCGAGCATCGAGAAGAGGCTCCTCCACTTCACTCTCTTCACTTGAAGGAGCCTCTGGAGGTTCTGAAGGCCCAGGCTGAATCTCTGCCTCTGGCGTCACATCCTCTTCAGCCTCCTCGCTGTCCGACTCGAGCGCCGGCTGCACAGGCTGCTGATGTGACACCACACCAGCCTCCTCCTCGTCGGGATCAGCCACAATCTGCGCAGGCTGCTGGCGGGCCACAACAGCAGGGGGTTGGACTAGAAGACCTCCAAGGTCCCTTCCAACTCTGATATTCTGTTCCTCTGGAAAAGACGACTCAAAGCTGGTAAAGTAGGATTTTAAGTGTACCTATATGCATAGGCACTTCCTATTTCTTCCACTGGGTTGAGTAACTTTCAGACAAAGTTGCAGGCCCTGCTTTTCAATGAGGCGAGCTCTGGTGGGAATATATAACCTCAGTTTCTCCTTCTGCAAAATCTTGATGTGTCCTTGTTTGTCTCAGCCTTCGGAACATCTGTCCCAAAGCAGCTGCTTTTGTACAGAATGGATAAGAGAAGAAAACCTTATTTGTGGACAATTTATCTCAGTGGTGGAATTCAATTTTTTTTTAATACCGGTTCCGTGGGTGTGGCTTGGTGGGCGTGGTGTGACTTGGTGGGCGTGGCCAGGGAAGGATACTGCAAAACCGCCATTCCCACCCCACACGAGGGTAAGGATATTGCAAAATCCCCATTCCCACCCCACTCTGGGGCCAGCCAGAGGTGGTATTTGCCGGTTCTCCGAACTACTCAAAATTTCCGCTACTGGTTCTCCAGAACCTGTCAGAACCTGCTGGATTTCACCCCCTGATTTATCTCCTCTGATTGTTATATCTGGATCCTGTGGATTCCAAGGATCAGAAGACCAATAATAATAGGTAATTCTGTGAAAAAAAGCCTGGATAAATTTCCAGATCATTTAATTCTAGCATCAGAAAGGTGAGAGTGGAAAGTGTCATTGTCTCCAGGTGCCCTTAAAGGAAAAAGAGACGTCCTGGGGAAAAAAATATGCCTCTATTTGGATAAATTAAGATGTTTTTCTTTACTCACTGAATGGAATGGGAGAGAAATGCCTCACAACGGAGTTTAAATAAATTTCTTGAGAGTCCTTTTCTTAGGAATTGGGCAGTTTCCCCTTCTCTTCCACCAGCATTTTAAAAAAAATATATATTAATTTTGAGTTGCTGCTCCAGCTTCTAACCTTGGATTGCAACCTACTCCTTTGCTTTTCACGATTGCTGAACCCTTGCTGGGCCAACAGTGGAAAAAAATCAGGAAATTTCTTGGGATGGATAAGAAGTGGGATAATAGAGCGTATTAAGTGGAACCCCTCATAAAAATTGAAACGGCAACAACAAGCAGAGCAATACAAAGAGAATTCAGTTCTGAGTGAGTTACATTTTGGGCTTTCTTGCAGGGGTGGGCTTCAAAAATTTTAGCAAGGGGTTATCTGCCCAGTAGCTGGGTGGGCGTGGTCATGGTGGGCGTGGCCTAGTCGGCCTCCTACATCACAGCGGGGAGGCATTTTTGCCCTCCCCAGGCTCTGGAAGCTTTCCTCGAGCCTCCTGGAGGGCGAAAAGGGCCTCCCCAAGCTCCGGAGGCCCTTTGAAGGCCAGAAACAGGCCTGTTTCCGGCCTTCCCGAACTTCCGGTAGGCCCGTTTTTCGCCCTCCCTAAACCTCCATGTGCACCCTGCACTTACCTCCATCCAAAACGGGCTGCGTGGGGACACCTGGGAGTGGTGGTGTGGGTGGGGCCAGCCAGGAGTGGGATTTGGGCGGGGTTCTCTGAACTGCACAGAATCTTAGCTAGAGGTTCTCCCGAACCCCCAGCAGCCCACCCCCTGCTTTCTTGATTGTATATTCTCTACTGTCTGACAATGAACCTGTTTATTTAAAAGTGGTGGATTTTTGTTCCTCAGGCAGTGGGTGCAGTTTTGATGATTTAAAAAAACAACAAAAACAGCTTGTTTTTGAGGGATATGTCTGCTGACAGTAGCTTCTAGTTTTTCTTTCTGAGTTGGGCGGGTGTGTTTGTGTTTTCCTCTCTGTGTCAGCTGTACACAACTCTCTTAAAGCATCAGTCGGCTTAACTCCCCAAATGCTGCATCTTTGGGCACTAAAAGCAGTCAGAAATGGGCACTAAAAGGAGTCAGTGGGGCTGCAACACAGTCCCGGGGTGTTCTGAGGAGTGGAATATGGGATCTGGGAGACAGGCAGAGCACTGCAAAGGTTCCTCCATTGTCTTCGGCGTAAGCTGTTTCCAAATGAGCAGGCCTTGGTCTTTCCGTGGGAACAAATACCTTTATCGCGAATCGGTGATGCAATACCCAGCAAGCTCTCGCAAGCAAACTCTTACTGACAGCTTCACGCTACGCTGGGCCGGGCCGAGCCATTTAGATTTTCGATGGGTCAAACGCTGGTCAGGGAAGAAAATTTGCAGCTTTTCGTGGAACGAAAAATAGGAAGCAGTTGTTGGTTGTGAAATCGCCTTAACAGGGCGTGCTCTGGATACACGCTGGGTCTCTCCCTCCCTCTCCCTCTCTCTCTCGCTTTCTCTTTCTCTCTCTCTTTCTCTCACACACACACGCCCACAGTTGTAAGAAAAAAGAGCAGGCTATTTTTTATTTTTTTTTACAAAGCTCAAGAAACATGAAATGGCGCAAGACAAATGCCTATAAGGGCATCCATTGGACAGTAGAAAAATTCCAGATAATGCCTATTTATGCTTGCATGATTGAAGTCTCCCAACCCTTTAACTGATGATGGAGGGTTTAGATCAGGGGTGTCAAACTCGATTTCATTGAGAGCCGCATCAGGATTGTGTTTGACCTCAGGGGCTGGGCTGGCCGTGGCCAGGGTGGCCGTGGCCAGCTTGACGTCACTCGTGTCGGAGGCTCCTGTGTTGGCTCAAGCGCTCTGCCAGCGGAAACAGGCTTCCGAGCTCTGTTTTCGGCTGGGACGGCCTCCTGCAACCCTCTGCCAGCGAAAACTGAGCTCTCGGCTGGGATGGCCTCCACTGGCAACCCTCCGCCAGTGAAAACAGAATGGAGCTTGGGAGGGCCGCACGTGGCTCTCATGAGCTCCATTTTTGGCTGGGATGGCCTCCTGCAACCCTCTGCCAGTGAAAACGGAGCTCGGGAGGGCCGCATGCTACCAGTAAGAACCAGTAGTAAAACTGGTGGGAGGCTCCGCCCACCGCCCCGGATGTCATCATCAGTGATCTGCGCATTCGCAGAAGTGATTCCGTTGCGAACCGGTAGTAAAGGTAAGTAGAACCCACCCCTGACTCTAACCACTGCACCCCCTCATGAGTAGAAAATGGTCACAAGTCATTTTTTCCAGTGCCGTTGTAACTTCCAACGGCCACTAAATGAACTGTTGTAAGTCGAGGACTACCTGCATATCAGTGGTTGGCAAGGGTGAAAAATCACCCCACTGTAATGAATGAATCATTTCTTGGTGACATTTGAGCTGAGCATTGTTGCAAGGCAATAGGACAGAGCTCTGGTGAGCATAACTATGCCAGTGATTCAATGATCTTGGTGAAGGGAGCCATGGTGGTGCAGTGGTTAGAATGCAGTATTGCAGGCTAATTCTGCTGAGTTCCAGCAGTTCGATCCTCACCGACTCAAGGTTGACTCAGCCTTCCGTCCTTCCGAGGTCGGTAAAATGAGGGCCCAGATTGTTGGGGATGATATGCTGACTCTGTAAACCGCTTAGAGAGAGCTGTAAAAGCACTGTGAAGGCGTATATACTGTAAGTCTTATTGCTATTACCTTACTTACCGGTGTTGTCAGGAGCTAACTCAAATTCTATCCAAGTCAAATTCAGTGGCAGATCACCTCCCGGGAGCAAAATTTGACCATTAGGCTAAAGTTGCTTGCATCTTCTGCAGATTAGAGACTGTAAATAATGAGTATTTAATGTATTTAATGGGTGACATTGGGCAGAATCTGTTTCACCTCCTAGAACAGGGATGTCAAACTCGCGGTGTCACGTTGTCATCACATGACGTATCACGATTTCCCCCCCTTCGCTAAAATGGGGATGGGCGTGGCCAGTGCGTGATGCATCCAGGCCGTGGGCTGCAAGTTTGACACCCCTGTCCTAGAAGATCATCAGTGTCTAAACGGATTGTATCTCCAGATAATGCTATTTTAGATAAAATAAATATCCGTGACTTGAATATCGGTTCTGTCAGTGGTGGGTTTCAAATTTTTTTTACTACCGGTTCTGTGGGTGTGGCTTGGTGAGCGTGGCATGGCTTGGTGGGCGTGGCAGGGGAAGGATACTGTACAATCTCCATTCCCACCCCACTCCAGGGGAAGAATACTGTAAAATCTCCATTACGTCCCCAAATCCAAGGGAAGGTTACTGCAAAATCTCCATTTCCTCCCAATCAGCTGGGACTTGGGAGGCAGAGAATAGATGGGGGCGGGGCCAGTCAGAATTTTTACTACCGGTTCTCCGAACTACTCAAAATTTCCGCTACCAGTTCGTCAGAACTGGTCAGAACCTGCTGAAACCTACCTCTGGGTTCTGTGTATTTGATGCTAAAAAAATTACTACACGATGGAGCCCTGGTGGGACCGCTATGCATTCTCTGTTGAAAACCAATAACTCCCCCTTGCATTAAGAAAAGTAGCCTATCACGAACAAAAGATTCTAACCTATTTTTGCTTCAAAGCTGATTTTCATTTAAAACCATGTTTAAGGCTGACCACCTTCTTCTTCCCCTAAAATAGCAAGGGAAGAGGATGGGGGAAAAAAACACACACACCACCCAACATACCTGTGGGAGATCTGTTAGCTGGATCCTCCTCTTGCCAGCTTGTGTGGTCCTCTTGGCTCAGATCCCTTTGCTACTTGGGAGGTCTTTAGTTAGAGTCCAACTTGGACTATAGAACTTAGTGGGCGATTTTAAGCGAGTTGCCTCCCATTCACTTCTCTATCAGTCAAACACAATGATTTCCCATCTCGTAGAGCTGGGAGGTTGAATGGAGAGCCCATCAACACGTGGAGCAAAGTGGAGCGAACGCCCCCTTGTTCAATCGGCAGGATATTAAGGAAGCATCTCTAAATATCTGTGTTGACAAAAGAGGGATTTTTATCACGGGAGGACTGATGTTTCCATCCAGAAGGCCCCATTCTGTTGAGAGAGGTTCGTTTTTAATTTTGCCCGTGTGCTGACATGAAACTCCTATTTTCTCAGGGTAATTTTTGTTTTTAGTTGCGAAGTCGTGTCCGACCCATCGTAACCCCATGGACAACGCTCCTCCAGGCCTTCCTGTCCTCTACCATCCCCCGGAGACCATTTAAGCTCACGCCGACTGCTTCAGTGACTCCATCCAGCCACCTCGTTCTCTGCCGTCCCCTTCTTCTTTTGCCCTCAATCGTTCCCAGCATCAGGCTCTTCTCCAGTGAGTCCTTCCTTCTCATTAGGTGGCCAAAGTATTTGAGATTCATCTTCAGGATCTGGTCTTCTAAAGAGCAGTCAGGGTTGATCTCCTCTAGGACTGACCGGTTGGATCGCCTTGCAGTCCAAGGGACTCGCAGGTGCCTTCTCCAGCATCAGAGTTCAAAGGCCTCAATTCTTTGGCGCTCAGCCTTCCTTATGATCCAACTTTCACAGCCATACATTGTAACTGGGAAAACCATAGCCTTGACTATATGCAATTTTGTTGGCAGGGTGATGTCTCTGCTTTTTAGTATGCTGTCTAGATTTGCCATAGCTCTCCTCCCCAGGAGCAAACGTCTTTTAATTTCTTGTCTGCAGTCCCCATCTGCGGTGATCTTAGAGCGCAGGAAAATAAAATCTGTCACTACCTCCATTTCTTTCCCATCTATTTGCCAGGAATTGAGAGGGCTGGGGGCCATGATTTTAGTTTTCTTAATGTTGAGTTTCAAGCCAACTTTTGCACTTTCCTTCTTCACCCGCATCAAGAGGCTCTTCAGTTCCTCTTCACTTTCTGCCATTAGAGTGGCATCGTCTGCCTGGAATTGGAGACCAGAACGTTATTCTGCTGATTGGACACTGTTGCCCACTTCTGGGCTGAAATAAGATACGGCCCATTTCAACTGGAGCATTTCTTAAGCACTTCTGGGGTGCTTCTAGAATCCTAGGGAAGGGACCTTGGAGGTCATCTAGTCCAAGATTCTGGATTATACCATCCTGGATAATGGCTGCCCAATCTTTTTGTTGTTGTTGTTGTAAACCTCTAACAATGGTGCATTGACAACTCTAGGAGGTAAGCAGTTCCATTGATTAATTGTTGTTATTCTCCAGAAATTTCTCTTTAGTTCCATATTGGATCTCCCTCTGATGAGCTTCCACCCATAGCTTCTTGTCCTGTCTTCTGGTACCCTAGGGAATCCCCTCATCTCCATGACTGCTCCTCAAATGCCGGAAGATAGCTATCATCTCACCCCTAAGCCTTCTCCTTCTCTGATTTGCTGGAGGCCAGTAGAAACCATGAGGGTCTACTTTGTTGCTTTTCAACATTTGTATGACAATTTTGCAAAAAGGTCTCCTGGGAAATTGCGTGTCCTTCTTGATACCCAGAGATGGTATTCAGCCGGTTCGGTCCAGTTTGGGCGAACCGGTAGCAGAGACTGCAGGTGGGCTGGGCTCATGCATGTAAGGTGCACACATGCATGAAGCAAGTGTGCAGAAGTCCAGGCACATGTGTGAAAGGCTTACACACATGCAAGGCGAGCATGCGCGCGTGGGGCAAACAGGTGGTAAGAATATATGAAACCCACTCCTGTTGATATCAAATTGGGTTTTTTTTTTCTGACTCTAATAACACAGTGAAAACTCATTCATTCATGCATTCAGTCCAAGTGCTTATAGAAGGCAACAATTAATAGACAATTTGTCACTGCGTTTTTGTATTTACCAGATGAGCTCTTATTTTTGAACTTTCAGATTTACCGTAGCTTGCCAAGTTCTTATCTTTAAGCTAACTGCGCATGTCCACATTCCTTCACTTTCTTCTATCTTTCTTTGTTCTCCGGCCAAGAGACGTCTGGCAGGAACGCTGCCAAGATGTAATTAATTAGCTTGTAAGATGTTTTTACTTCTTTATAATAAAATGTGTTTATTAGAATATATCTCGGTTTTATTTTCTTAAAGTATACTTCAAGGAAAGGTCACGATCCATTCTCTAAATCAAGGTGCAATTATCCAAAAGCAGAATGGGATTAATTGCCACCCTGACACAATTCATCCAGGGATTAGATAACTGCACTCACAGCTCCCATAGCACCATCCTTCCCTTTGATGTTATTGAAATTCTGTGACAAGAAACTGAAGAATTGCATAATTCTTCATCAGTTTCCAGGGGGGAAAAATGACATCAAGGTTAACGCACCCCCAAAAATCTAAGGAAGTCTTCCCCAGGACCCCAAAAGGGAGATAAATGGGCCAACAATTCCTGGAAATTCATTCTGGAGCCAGATTTGCTCCAGGGAAGAGAACAGGTGGCAAATATCAAGGCAGGAATCAAGATTTGGCATTACTGAAAGATGCTCAACCTCGAAGGTGCATTTGGAAATTACAGCTGGCAATTGGGCGGAGATGGTTGGGGACATTCACTCAAGAAATATCTGCCACCCTTTGAACAAAGAAATGAAAACAAATCGACAAGGTTGCGATAGCAGTGAATATCTGTAGCATGGATGGAGGGTGAGCGTGGAGGTTTGTCCTCTGAGCTTGTGGGTTGGTTCGTTTCGTTACCTGGCTAGGTAACATCTTCAGCAGAATCTGAGGAATGTCAGTGTTGGTGTTTTGCTTATAAGGGCTTTGTGTGGTCAGTAGGTCTCGTGATGGGAGGGTTATGTCAGCTGAGGGTCTTATGATAGTCAGGTGTGGGTATCCGAAGCAGAACATCCAGATTCAGTCACAGTTTTGTTCCAACTTTTTTTTTTTTTTTAATTTGATTTATATGCCGCCCTTCTCCGGAGACTCAGGGCGGCTTACAATGCGTTAAGCAATAGCCTTCATACGTTTGTATATTTATACAAAGTCAGCTTATTGCCCCCACAAACTGGGTCCTCAATTTACCTACCTTAGAAAGGATGGAAGGCTGAGTCAACCTTGAGCCTGGTAAGATTCGAACCTGCAGTAATTGCAGGCAGCTGTGTTAATAAAAGGGTGCTTTAAACCACTGTACTACCAAGGCTTCCTCTTTCCGCCATGTATTCAAAATGGACAGTGATTAACATTTATATGTATTTATATGCATGGGTGTAGGTACATCCATATGTATGTATAGAGCATGTCTATATGTGTGTTATGTATGCGTACACTTTTGGGAGCAGGCGACACAATTTCATTTTTAATGGATGCCAGAGTGCCCACAGTAAATAATGACAATAAAGCAAGGGTGTCAAACAAAAGGCCCACGGGTCAGATTCGACCTGCAATGTGCTTGGATCCAGCCTGTGGGGCCATCCTGGAAAATGTAAGGGGCCAACCTGTGATGCTTTGGCCTGGTCTACCTAATGCGTAGGGGAAACATTGGGCCAATGTGGCTTCAGCCCGGTCTACCCAATGCATAGGGGAAACATTGGGCCAATGTGGCTTCAACCTGGTCTACCAAGTGCTAAGGGGAAACATTGGGCCAGCATGGCTTCGGCCCAGTTTACCCAATGCATAGGGGAAACATCGGGTCAATGTGGCTTCGGCCCAGTCTACCAAGTGCTAAGGGGAAACATTGGGCCAGCGTGGCTTCGGCCCAGTTTACCCAATGCATAGGGGAAACATCGGGCCAATGTGGCTTCGGCCCAGTCTACCAAGTGCTAAGGGGAAACATTGGGCCAGCATGGCTTCGGCCCGGTTTACCCAATGCATAGGGGAAACATCGGGCCAACGTGGCTTCAGCCCGGTCTACCAAGTGCTAAGGGGAAACATTGGGCCAGTGTGGCTTCAGCCCAGTTTACCCAATTCATAGGGGAAACATCAGGCCAACGTGGCTTTGGCCCGGTCTACCGAGTGCTAAGGGGAAACATTGGGCCAGCGTGGCTTCGGCCCAGTTTACCGAATGCATAGGGGAAACATCGGGCCAACGTGGCTTCGGCCCAGGTTACCGAGTGCTAAGGGGAAACATTGGGCCAGTGTGCCTTCGGCTGTCTACCCAGTATGAAGAGAAAACATGCCAGCAGTTTTGGGAGTGGCATCAAGCTAGCCATGGCCACCCAGTTAGCCCTCCCCCCCCGAGGTCAACCGCAACCCTGATGGGCCCTCAGTGAAATTGAGTTTGATATCCCTGCAATAAAGATTTTCTTATTTTAGGTTCCCTACAAATCCTCTGGAGACATATTGCATTCCCATTATTGAAGGCCAGATCACGTGACGAGAGTGACTTTGACCTTGACACAATCTCCTAATGTAGCATTTCGGTCCCCAGGGCCTTCGTGGAGGACACGATGACGTGTTCCTGAACTGTATTTCCACACTCCAAAGAGTGGTGCTTGACTTGACTTCAGCAGCCAAGAATGGTGGCCCAAGGCTGCCTTCTCAGCTAACTTTCTCCCAGAGAGGTAATTAGCGTATGGAAAAAAAAAATGTCAAATAAGATAAAAAAAAATCTCAGACTGGGATAATTGGGTGAGCATGCCCTATAACCGCTTATTACAAATATGCTGTTTGGACTCAGTCTTTTGTTTCATTTCTTCACCAGGCACATTTTGTGGTCACTGAACATGTTTAGATTTCATGATGCTGGTTTTAAAGAGGGGGGAAAATTCCCTCCCCCCTTTTGGGGACTCATTCTTCATATCTTAGGCTTCTGATCATCTGTTTTTATATGTCCTAGGGCTGTTCACACAATTTTCTTTTTTTTAACTCTAGACACGCTGGATATTGTTTTGACATGTCTGTGTTTCTCTACAAACCAATAAATTAGGTTAAGGGTATGGGAAACTGCAGATATACTAAACAGAGAGACAGTTTGATGTAGTGCTTAAGGTGTTGGCTTAGAAACCACGAAACTGGGAGTTCCACTCCTGCCTTAGGCACGAAAGCTGGTTGGGGTGATTTTAGGCCAATTATTCTCTCCCAGCCCAACTCACCTCACAAAGTGGTTTGTTGTGGGGCGCAACTGGAAGAGGAAGGAATATAAGGTACGTTTCATGCCTTATATACCCGTGATGGTGAACCTATGGCACGCGTGCCACAGGTGGCACACGGAGCCGTATCAGTGGGCACGTGAGCGTTGCTCTAGCTCAGCTCCGGCACTGAGCCAGCCAATTTTCAGGCCTTCTGGGCCAGGGGTGAGTTCCACTTACCTTTACTATCGGTTCCAAGCATTTCCCGTCTTCTGGTCGGCCTGTTTCCAGCCTCCGGAGGGCTTCCGGAGGGCTTCCGGAGAGGGGGGGAAGGCCATTTTCATGCTCCCCAGGCTTCTAGAAAGCCTCTGCAGCCTGGGGAGAGTGAAAAAACGGCTTTCTGGTCCCACTGGAAGTTGGCAAATTTGCCATTTCCAGCCTCTGGAGGGCCTCCGGGGGCTGGGGAAGGCCGTTTTCGCCCTTCTCAGGCTCCTAGAAAACCTCTGGAGCCTGGGGAGGGCAAAAAAACTGGCCTACCGGGCCCACCATGCCATCACATGCCAAAAGCGAGGGGGAGAGTGGGGGGGGGTCACGTGTGCATGCGTGGGAGTGTGTGGGTGCATTGAATTATGGGTGTGGGCATGCGCATGCGACCCCCCCCCTGTGCTCCCCCCGCTTTTGGCACACGATGGCAAAAAGGTTAGCCATCAGTACCTTATACAGTAATAAAGGTGGGATAAAATCAGATAATAAATAACAGAATAACAGAGTTAGAAGAGGCCTTGAAGGTCTTCTAGTCTAAGCCTCCTGCTCAAGCAGGAAATTCTATACCCGTGATGGTGAACCTATGGCATGCGTGCCAGAAGTGGCACACAGAGCCATCTCTCGGGGCATGCCAGCCGTCGCCCGCTGCTCTTCCGGATTCCGGTGCACTAAACTTCTGGTTTCTAGTGCATGCATGCACACCGGCGAGCTGGTCTTCATGCATGCTTGCATATCAGAAAGGCCACATTTGCGCTTGCCCAAAACCGATAGCTCAGCTTCCTGGTGCACATATGCTCTTCCGGTTTCCAATGCTCCCGCGCGTGCACGCCGGGGAACTGCTCCTTCGGTTTTTGGCGCTCCCGCATGTGTATGCCACTAAACTGATCTTCCGGTTTTTGGCGCTACCATGTGTGCACACTGGGGAACTGCTCTTCTGGTTTCCGGCATTCCCGCGCGTGCAGGCCAGAGAACTGCTCTTCCAGGTTTTGGCGCTCCCGCGCGTGTATGCCACTAAACTGATCTTCCGGGTTTTGGCGCTACCATGTGTGCGCACTGGGGTACTGCTCTTCTGGTTTCCAGCACTCCCGCATGTGCAGGCCAGAGAACTGCTCTTCCAGGTTTTGGCGCTCCCGCGTGTGTATGCCACTAAACTGATCTTCCGGTTTTTGGCGCTACCATGTGTGCACACTGGGGAACTGCTCTTCTCGTTTCCGGCACTCCCGCACGTGCAGGCCAGAGAACTGCTCTTCCAGGTTTTGCCACTAAACTGATCTTCCGGTTTTGGCGCTACCATGTGTGCACACTGGGGAACTGCTCTTCTCGTTTCCGGCACTCCCGCGCGTGCAGGCCAGAGAACTGCTCTTCCAGGTTTTGCCACTAAACTGATCTTCCGGTTTTGGCGCTACCATGTGTGCGCACTGGGGAACTGCTCTTCTGGTTTCTGGCACTCCCGCGCGTGCAGGCCAGAGAACTGCTCTTCCAGGTTTTGCCACTAAACTGATCTTCCGGTTTTGGCGCTACCATGTGTGCGCACTGGGGAACTGCTCTTCTGGTTTCCAGTGTTCCCGTGCGTGTAATCCAGTGAGCTGCTCTTCCGGTTTCTGGCACTCCCGCACACGCAGGCACTCCTGTTTCGGCACTCGATGCTGAAAAGATCCGCCAACACCGTCTTATACCGTTTCAGACAAACGGTTATCCAATCTCTTCTTTAAAAACTTCTTCTTCCTAGTGTATTCTCATGGGTGATGGGTCTGCTTTTCGGATCATTGAACACCACGTTGCATGGTCAGCTGCGTCTCCACGGTGCTGGCCCACAGCTTGCCTATCTTTGTTGATGGTGTCTTGCCATCTCTGTTTTGGATGCCCGTGAGGTTGCCAGGCATTGACTTCTAGTTGGTAGGTAGTCTTGGCCATGGTGGAAGGTGCTGCTCGCTGGACATGTTCCCACCAGCAGAGCCGGCCTTCTCTCATCTTCTCTATAATTGGTGCCACACCAAAATGGTGTCATTTGTGATCAAGAAGGGAGATGCCCAATATCCAACAGAGCATTCGCATTTCCATGCCACGGAGATAGTTTTCGGTCCCTGTTGTTGCTGCCCAGCATTTGGTGCCATACAGTGCAACAGGGCAGATGGTTGTCCTGTAAATCTTAGATTTAAGATGGGTTTGGCATTCGTCTGTCACATAACACACTGGTGAATTCTCGCCAACACATCCAGGTTGCATTCACCCTTGCTCGCACCTCATCTCTTCTTTAAAAACTATTATGGCCCTCTTCTGCCAAGTTCATATAAGACTTCCAATCTAGACCCCCATCCTGGCAAAAAAAACCCCAAAACCCTGGCAATTTCTAAACTTCTGGCTTCCATCCAGCGGTGATCCAGATTTCTGCAGTCCAAACTCACAGCTACCTCAGCAGATCGAGATGGAGTGTTGGAGGAAAGATACCGTTCTCTCTGAAGATGCTCCCAGCAGTTCTCTGCCTTTCTCCCGAGTGATGCCCAACCAGCCAGACCTGTTTGATGGCTTTCAGCTCCAACCTTCACTCAAACAATCAAGATTTATCCCTTGCCTCCATAAAATGTGGTATAACATAAGCTGACGTAAATACAGCCAAAATATTCCTCCTCACCATCGCCCCGTCTCAGCTGTTCGAGTTCCAACCAACTCCTGCTTTTGCTTTCTAAGAAAGCTTATACAGCACCCCAGAGGTGGGATTCACTTACCTTCCCTACCGGTTTGTAAATGCGAGCATGTGTGCATTACGCAGTGCTCGCGCATTATGTCCAGGCGGGTGGGTGGAGCCTCCCACAGTTACCACTACCGGTTTGCTCGAACCGGACAGAACCAGCACTCAAAAGCCCAATTGGGCTTATTATCAGGGGATGTTTTATTTTCGGGGAAACAGGGTCGATGGCATCAGAGATTCTGACCAGAGGTTGGTTTCACATAATTTTACCACCGGTTCGCCGCACACCGAAAATGTAAGAGCGTGTGTGCCTTCTGTGCATGCACACAACTTTCTGCACATGCGCGCAACCTTCTGTGCATGCGCTTTGCTCGTGCACGCAGCTTGCATACATGCACGCAGCTTAGAAAATGTGGCTAAATAGGATGGCATAGTGCTGGGGTGGGCAGGCAGGCCTACCCACAGGTCGCCACTACCGCTTCGCCCGAACCGGTCCGAACCGGCTGAATACCACCACAGATTCTGACAAATTTAAATATTCCATGCCATCTAGTGATCATCTGGGTGGCATGGAAGAGCTCCTTGAGGCTATAAGGCAAAGGTGGGAAATGATGGCCCCTTTATGATTTGTGGACTTCAACTCCCAGAATTCCTGAGCCAACCATGCTGGCTCAGGAATTCTGGGAGTTGAAGTCCACAAGGGCCATTGTTTCCCCACCCCTGCTGTAAGGAGTGGTCTGGCTTGCTCTACATCTTCAACAAGGCTATATTTACTTGTGACTTTCAATTCCTAATCAGCCCAGTGGAAACAAGGTGTGTGTTGTGTTTGGATTATAGTCATTAACTGAGGCGAGGATGTCAACGTAACATCAGTTTATTTCAGGCAACAGCAAAACATTAGAACACTGAACTGTCAGTCTATCTGACAGTTTGCCTTTTTATACTTGGCAAACAGAACAGCATTAACCAATCAGGAAACGAGTAACTCCCGCACTTAGCATAACCCCGTCCCAACCAATCAGGTGCAGGCATTTCCATCGCTATGGTAACGCGCCGACACAACAGTGTGATTTTGGACTTCTGTGATCTTCTGGATCTGACCCAGGGGTGGTATTCACTTACCTTTGCGACCAGTTCGCAAATATGAGCATGTATAGAGCGTCAAAAACATGGATAAATAGGATGTGATGACATCTGGGCGGGTGGGCGGAGCCTCCCACAGCCGCTGATACCACTTCGCCCGAACCGGATAGAACCGACTAAATACTACCACTGATCTGACTGATGGACATCTTGGATTCTGGAGTTGGTTGCCCCAACCCTGCTGCTCTCCTTTCCACTCCTGAAGATCACAGATTGATTCACGTATTCGTTCTTGACTTCTCGGAGGACGTCTCGGCAATTTTGTGGTCAGCTCCTTACTCTGCCACCTTCCCCTGCCTGTGTCAACCCCCAACCGTCGGACTACAATCTTCCTTCTGTTCTTCCCCTTTCGAAGAGGGAACGCAAAGACTTGTAAGGAAGAAAGGCGGTTGTGAGAGTCTATGCTTTGCTCTGCCAGTTTCCAAGCTCTTTATGTATTGATTAAAAGCATCGTTTAAAAATAAAATAAAATAAAATCAAAGTCAGCTGGCCCAGCATGCCAGCCACTTCGCTTTGGGCCCATCAACGCCAGCTGTACCATAAAGTGATTCACAATGCTTTTTATTTATGTCCTCCGATCCTTTCACGCCCCCGTCCCTTTCAGTATTTTGGCATTTACTGTATTCAGTTGGGTTCCTTGGCTGCCCTTCGCAATGTGCTCTTCATTAGGTTTAATTTGATTTTGCTGTGTTTTATTTTGCGGGCAGATGTGCTACCTTAATGGCTTTGGCTGCAAGGGGGACTATCCAATAGAGAGGTTTTTTTTGGGGGAGGGCGGGAAATGGGGGGACACAGAGCCAGAGCCAGGAATTGCTAAGAAGGTCCACTTAAAAAGTAATTTATGGCAGGCGATCTACAGGGAGAAGCAAATTGGCCAAACTGATGTTTATTTTCATGGAAGAATAAGCATAGCCAGAAACAGGGAGTGTCTGCAGCGAGGTGAGGTCAAAAATGTCAAAATGGCAGCTACTCAAACCCAAACCAGTGGTGGGTTATTTATTTATTTATTTATTTATTTATTTATTTATTTATTTATTTATTTATTTATTTATTTGTTTCAATTTCTATACCGCCCTTCTCCAATAGGACTCAGGGCGGTGAACAGCCAAAGTAAAAAACAGGACATACAAAATTTAAAAACAATTTAAAATAATTAGATATTTTGGCCGTAAATTAAAACAACCCAATTTAAAATCACTTTAAAATTTAACTCAAGCCAGCCCAGCTAGCTGAAATAAATAGGTTTTCAGGGCCCGACGAAAAATCCGGAGGTCTGTTATTGTACGTATCTCTGGGGGGAGGTAGTTCCAGAGGGTGGGCGCCGCCACAGAGAAGGCTCTCCCCCTGGGGGTCGCCAGCTGACATTGTCTGGCAGACGGCACCCTGAGGAGGCCCACTCTGTGCGAGCATACTGGCCGGTGGGAGGCTATTGGTGGCAGAAGGCGGTCTCATAGGTACCCCGGCTCTAAGCCATGGAGCGCTTTAAAGATGGTCACCAACACCTTGAAGCGCACCCGGAAGACCACCAGGAGCCAGTGCAGCTCGCGCAGGAGAGGTGTCACATGGGAGCGCCTCGTCGCCCCCATAATCCCCCGCGCGGCCGCGTTCTAGACCAGCTGGAGCCTCCGGGTGCACCCCAGGGGGAGCCCCATGTAGAGAGCGTTGCAGTAGTAACGTTACTGGTAAGTTGTTACTGGTTCGCCCCGGATCAGGCAAACCGGTAGTGGTGGCTGCAGGAGGCTCCGCCTACCCCGCTTGGATGCTTCTGTACACGCACAAAAGTGTCTCACGAGCAAACCGGTAGCAACCTAAATTGAACTACAGACCCAAACCTTATGACAATTGTAAAAAAGGGGTGGGGCTTTGATTGCAGGGGTGTGGCTGCTGCTATCTTAGCCTCCCGTTAGCGTCACTACTCGAGGGGGAAAAAGTGGAAAGCAGGTTATTTATCTATGGAGCATGTGTTTGTGTGTTTCTGTGTGTGTCTGTTTTAAGAAAGGCAAGATGGCAGACGTTGCAGTACGACCGAATCCCTTCCCATTTATGTGTATGTGTGCATCTTGACTACTGCTGGAAGAAAAATCCAGCTCCTGTTCCAAGCCAGGAATAAAATGGAGGTTGATTGGAAAGAAAGAGTCTGTTTATCGGTGAACAGAACCAAACAACACACACACAGCGTGCAGTTCTGGGACAGCTGACAAAATGGAGTTGAGAGTGGGTGGGTTTTATATCTTCTGGATCCCTAAGGGGTCACGTAGGGGTCATGGCTGGCTCTATAGGCAAAAGAGGAAATGCAAATCCTAGGTGTTTGTCTGAGCTAATCTTGTCAACCTTTGGCTTGTTGCTTATCTGAGGTTTCTGTCTGACCCAGTCTTTCTGAACTGATTACCAAATCTGTATTTCTAAAAGCTGGCCTCCCCAGTTTCTGCTTGGGGCAAGGAGACTGGGGCTGGTTTCTGCCTCCCTTAAGATTCCCCCCCCCCATTTCTCCTTTAGGGGAAATATTCTGTCCTGCCTTTTTAATATTCCCCAAATATTTCCTTCTCTAGGAGGGTGGGTGGGTGGGTGCTGACTTTCTACACTACCTCCTCTTGACTTCCTGGGTGCCACTACTGGAAAGCTACAGTAGTGGCCAAAATTGTGGAAACCTTTTGGGAAAAGTGTATTTTCTAAAACTAGCTAATAACACCACTTTTCTTTTTTGGAGTAGTACCATAAAATTATATATCAATGGAAAGATAATTTAATCAAGAATGTAATGCAATAACTTTTATGACGGATTTGCTATTAGAATAGCAGTTACAGTATAAAGGAGAAAAGTGAAACACATAGAAAAAACGAGATGTACAAAAATGATCACCATAAAAAAATGAGATATACAAAAATTATCACCATGTCAGTTAATACTTAGTTGGGTAACCTTTAGCATGAATGACGGCCTTACAACGTCTTCCCATGGAGTGAACCAAGCCTTTTAGTTCTGCAGCTGTTCTAATGTGAAACCAAGATTGAATGAGGCTTCTATTAACTGGGTTTTGTTGCTGGGTTGCTTCTGACTAACAAGTTTCTTTAGTCAGCTCCCTAGATTTTCATTTGGGTTAAGATCTGGGCTATTCCCAGGTCATTCCAGCAGTGGAATATGATTATCTTGAAACTCCCACCCAAAAAAGTTGTGTTATTAGCCATCAAACCTCAAAAACACACTTTTCCCAAAAAGTTTCCACAATTTTGGCCACTGCTGTATATACAGCAAACCAGGAAATAATAATACTTTAGTTATTTGGAAGATTTCCATCAAAGTGCACCAGCTAATCAAGTAAATCACATCAATCTTTATTATGGTGTTGGACAAACAGGCAGCTAGCGTTTTTTTTTGCTTGACTAAGCTTTATATTCCTTTATGCTCTACTTTCAATTCCCTCCACCTTCTTAATATGCACTCTTTTCTTCTTGAGTTCCTAGCCAAACAGAAACACCCCCCCCCAGCTTTATCTCTGCAGGAGTCACAAAAGTCAAGATGGCGACCATGAGCACCTGATTGGCCAATAAAATGACAGGGGTTTGATTACACAAATATGGCCACCATCTTGGATTTTCTGAAACCGCCCCTCACCAGTGGTGAAATCCAAATTTTTTTTACTACTGGTTATGTGGGCATGGCTGGAGAAGGATACTGCAAAATCTCCATTCCCACCCCACTCCAGGAGGAAGGATACTGCAAAATCCCCCCTCCCCACTTCTGGGGAAAGGATATTACAAAATCTCCATTCCCACCTCACTGGGGCCAGCCAGAGGTGATATTTACCGGTTCTCCGAACTACTCAAAATTTCCGCTACTGGTTCTCCAGAACCTGTCAGAACCAGCTGGATTTCACCCCTGCCCCTTAAATCACTGCAGTGGTTGAGTTAATAACCTGGTTGTTAAGTGAATCTGGCCTTCCCCGTCGACTTTGCTTGTCAGAAGGTCACCAAAGGGGTCATGTGACCCCGGGACACTGTGACCATCATAAATATGAGCCAGTTTCCAAGCATCCGAATTTTGATCACATGACCATGGGGGGAAAAAAGTCACTTTTCCCAGCGGTGTTGAATTTGGAACCGTCACTAAACGAACGGTTGTTAAGTCGAAGGATCCCTGTATTTAAAGCAAGCTTCATTTCAATCTTTCTTTCTTTCTTTCTTTCTTTCTTTCTTTCTTTCTTTCTTTCTTTCTTTCTTTCTTTCTTTCTTTCTTTCTTTCTTTCTTTCTTTCTTTCTTTCTTTCTTCATTAAATTTCTATACCGCCCTTCTCCCGAAGGACTCAGGGTGGTGAACAGCCAGAAGATAAAACACAGAGATACAAAAATTTAAAATAGATTAAAAATGAATTAAATAATTTGGCTGAATTTAAAATACCCCATAATTTAAACAGATTAAAATTTGTATTTAAAATTTATATTTAAAAGGGGAAAAGATTTAGGCCAGGCCAGCTTGATGAAATAAAAACGTTTTAAGCGCGCGACGGAAGGTGCGCAGATCCGGGATCCTCCGTATCTCCGGGGGGAGCTCGTTCCAGATCGTAGGTGCCCCCACAGAGAAGGCTCTCCCCCTAGGGGCCACCAGTCGACATTGTTTGGCCAACGGCACCCGGAGAAGCCCCTCTCTATGGGAGTGTACTGGCCGGTGGGAGGCTATTGGTTGAAGCTGACCATGGTGTTTCCCGTTAAGCAGTACATCATTTTGGGATTTGGACAGAGGTAGGCTGCTGGGGGTTCGCAGGGGTTCGGGAGAACCTCTAGCTAAGATTCTGTGCAGTTCAGAGAACCCCCAAATCCCACTCTTGGCTGGCCCTGCCTACCCCTCCCCTCCCCTCCCCTCCCCTCCCCTCCCTGGAGTCCCCATGTGGCCCATTTTGGATGCAGGTAACTGCAGGGTGTGTGCGGAGACTCCTGGAGGGCGAAAAACGGGCCTACCGGAAGCTCGGGAAAGCTGCTGGCTGTTTCTGGCCTGCAGAGCCTGGGGAGGCTGTTTTTGCCCTCCTGGAAGCTCGAGAAAAGCCTCTGAAGCCTGGGGAGGACAAAAACACCCCCCAGCCATGGTGCAGGAGGCCGACTAGGCCACGTCCACCCACCAACGGGGCAGAGAACCCCTCACTAAAATTTTTGAAGCCCACCCCTGGGTTCTGGGGGGTCTTTGAGAGGCTTAGCCAGTACTCCTCCTTCCATTCTTTGACTTTCCTTGGCCTCAGAGCACGGCAGTTACTACGTGCTGGAGCTGTACTACACAAACGACACAAACAGTAGGCCTGTCTGTGGGATTCCCACATCAATCTTTCCCGGGCCTAAATAGAGCAGCCAGAGGCAGGGGAGAAAAGCAGCTTGCTTGCTCTGGGTACCCACAAACTAGGGTCGAAGCCACCAGGATGGGAATATTTCTGTCATTTATAGAGCCCGGAACAGTGATTCATTATCTTCATGAGTGTTCAGGCGAGCTGGCAGGAGGTGGGCTGGGGGCAGGGAAGGGAGCTCGAAAAACATTGACGTGGTCTTTCTCCAGATCAATGTGCCTGTATTCAACCATGGGCCAGAGAGACTCCTTTCACGGCTCCTGGCTCTCTCTCCAAGGAGGGTGCCCAGAGACAAGCAGGAGGAGGAGGAGGAGATGGTCAGTTAGAAGGGAGTCAAGAGAATCTTCTCCTCCATGTAAAAAAAAACCTGGGAGCTTCCGTTCCACCTTCTTAACTCTTGGCTAAACTAGGTCTGCAGGATCCAATCTGGGTCGGTCCCTGGGACAGAGATTTAGTCTTACGAGCTTTCTGCGCCAACTCAGGAAGCTCAAACTGCCCAAGGAGCTGTTGATCCAGTTCTACAGAGGAATTATGGAGTCTGTCATCTGCACCTCTATAACTGTCTGGTTTGGCTCTGCAACCCAACAAGACAGACACGGACTTCAGAGGATAATTAGAACTGCAGAAGAAACAATGGCTACCAACCTGCCTTCCATTGAGGATCTGTATACTGCACGAGTCAAAAAGAGGGCTGTGAAAATATCTACAGACCCCTCGCATCCTGGACATAAACTGTTTCAACTCCTACCCTCAAAACGACGCTATAGAGCACTGCACACCAGAACAACTAGACACAAGGACAGTTTTTTCCCGAACACCATCACTCCGCTAAACAAATAATTCCCTCAACACTGTCAGACTATTCACTAAGTCTGCATTACTATTAATCTTCTCATCATTCCCACCACCCTGTGACTGTAACTTTGTTGCTTGTATCCTTACGATTTATATTGATATTGTTTCCTGATTGCTTATTTGTACCCTATGATTATCATTAAATGTTGTACCTTATGATTCTTGATGAACGTATCTTTTCTTTTATGTACACTGAGAGCGTATGCACCAAGACAAATTCCTTGTGTGTCCAATCACACTTGGACAATAAAAAAAATTCTGTTCTGTTCTGTTCTGTTCTGTTCTGTTCTGTTCGGTTCTGTTCTGTTCTGTTCTAAGGGAGGAGAAGGGCATGGTTCTGGGTGAATGGCCAGCCAGTACATACATGTGCACAGTTCTATTTGCACAAGCGGCAGACACAGTGCCAGAAATGGAGCACACACACTTACAGGCTGCTTGTGCAAGTGGGACTGAGTGCATGCACCTGCTCGCACACCCGCCACTTGGGGGAGGGCCTTCTCTGTGGGGGCTCCCACCCTCTGGAATCAGTTGCCCCCGGAGATAAGGAGAATCCATGACCTCAATGCCTTCCGTCGTTCCCTGAAAACCCATCTTTTCCAGCAAGCCGGGTTGGCTTAAGAAATTTTTAAATTCTTTTAATTAGTCTGTGATTTTTTAACTTTCGGGCCAAAATTTATATATATTTTTAAATGTTTTAATATTTGTATTCTATGTTTTTTATCTTGGCTGTACACCGCCCTGAGTCCTCAGGGAGAAGGGCGGTATATAAATTGGAAATTAAATTAAATTAAATTAAATTCCGCAGCCCAGTTTCAAACAGCTCACAGCCCAGTACTGGATTGCCACCCAAGGGTTGGGGATCCCAGTCATAGAGCAGGGCTCCCCAACCAGCATTGCAGTCCTTTGAATATCATGGGCATTTTTTTTAAAAAAAAGATGGGTGGGACTACAATATGTGTTCATAACCGCCCTTGTGAAATTTTTCATGCAAATATACATGTAAACATTCCTAATTGGTCCTGAGACAAATAGAGCTTTAGAGCAGGGGTGTCAAACTTGATTTCATTGCAGGCCACATCAGGGTTGTGTTTGATATCGGGGGTGGGGGGGGGGAGGGGGGCGTGGCTGGGTGTGTGTGGCCAGCTCGACATCACTCATGTCGAGGGCGCCTGTGGTGGCCTGAGTGCTCTGCCAGCGAAAACGGGCTCCCAAGTTCCGTTTTCAGCTGCGATGGCCTCTTGCAACCCTCTGCTAGCAAAAACGGAGCTTGGGAGGGATGTTTTCAGCTGCAACGGCCTTCTGCAACCCTCTGTCAGCAAAAATGGAGTTCGATTTTTGCTGGCAGAGGCACTGCGGGCCGGTCCTTCATTGTTTTTCTATGTTGGAATAGAATAGAATAGAATAGAATAGAATAGAATAGAATAGAATAGAATAGAATAGAATAGAATAACAGAGTTAGAAGGGACCTTGGAGGTCTTCTAGTCCAACCCGCTGCTTAGGCAGGAAACTCTACACCACTTCAGACAAATGGTTATCCATCATCTTCTTAAAAACTTCCAGTATTGGAGCATTCACAACTTCTGGAGGCCAGTTGTTCCACTGATTGATTGTTCTCACTGTCAGGAAATTTCTCCTTAGTTCTAAGTTGCTTCTCTCCTTGATTAGTTTCCACCCATTGCTTCTTGTCCTGCCCTCAGGTGCTTTGGAGAATAGCTTGACTCCTCTTCTTTGGGGCAGCCCCTGAGATATTGGAACACTGCTATCATGTCTCCCCTAGTCTTTCTTTTCATTAAACTAGACATACCCAGTTCCTGCAACTGTTCTTCATATATTTTACCTTATGGTCCCCTAATCATCTTTGTTGCTCTTCTCTGCACTCTTTCTAGAGTCTCCACATCTTTTTTTATATCGTGGCGACCAAAACTGAATGCAGTATTCCAAGTGTGGCCTTACCAAGGCATGATAAAGTGGCATTAACACTTCACGTGATCTTGATTCTATCCCTCTGTTGATGCATCTTAGAGAGGACTATGAAGAAATGTGGAGTGACAGTATATATAAATCCAGTGGTGGGCTGTAACTGGTTTAAGAACCAGTTCTGTGAGTGCGCACTTTGCGTGCTTCACACACACACACACGCCTAATGCGCTTACAAGCAGCATTCAAAATACAGCAATTTGAAGCTCAGCTGCTTACCTTCTAAGGCAGCCCTGGTAAGTAGAGGCGCGGAAATCAGCTGTGCAGCGTGAATCAGCTGAGCCAGAAAGAAGGAAATATAGGACAGGATAGGGCAGCTGGGCGAGGCCAGCTGATCATCAGAACTACTGGTCCGAACCGGCAGCAGTCCACCACTGTATAAATCTAAGTGCTATTCAGTGGTGGGTTTGTACCGGTTCGCGAACCGGTAGTGAAGGCGGTGGGAGGCTCTGCCCATCTGCCCGGACATCATCATGGACACTCTGCACATGTGCAGAAGGTTCTGTGCATGCACAGAAGCTCTGCGCGCGAGGGAAGCAAGCGCGCGCACGAGCACGCTCCCAGTTCCGAACCGGTAGCGAAGGTAAGTGGAACCTACTACTGGTGCTATTGCTATTACTGTGGAAGAAAAGGCACTTTAATCTACCGGGTGCGGTCCAAAAAAGTCAAGATGGCGTCTACGGATAGAATGATTTAAGCTCCAGCCCATCTTACATGCCTCCTTCCACGCCTCCATCTCACACCTGCGGATCTGTTTCAAATGTCAGAATTCAAAATATTCCGTCCAAAGTTGCCAATCTAGCAGAACAAGTCCCATGAAAAGCTTGGAACCGGAATGAGGAGGGAAATTTCCTTCCCTGTGCGGCTTATTTTCCCATGCCAGTTTTCGCAACATTACAGGTGTTTGCCCCTAGTGTCCTGGCCAGGCTCCAAGCGTCAAAACAATATAATTAACCTCTGCTTTCCTAAATTGCAATTCTGCCCCCCTCCCTCTAGTTTCACCGAGTTGCTTAATTTCCGGTTGTGTTTGTCTCTCGGCGAACAGCCTTCGTCCGATTCCATGAGGTGGCTAGAAGTCTTGGCTTTCGTGGAAGTTGAGCTGGACTCAAAGAGCCATTTTATTTATTTTACATTGTTTTTAAAAAGAATTATGCATTGTTCATAATAATGGAGGCATTTCCTCTCATTTAAGCACAGGCCCAGGTTTAATTTGAGGTCTTCGGTTTTTTACTTTTTCGTTGCTTGCTGCTACTGCTTTTAATTGATCGAAGTGCTTTCATCTTTTACAACTTTTGTGAGGTAAATTTTTCTTCATGGGATAAGAAAGGCTTAATTGAACACAAGGCTGGAGCATCTTATGCCCAATTTCTCCTTGCAGGGGATGGAAGATCTTTGCAAGCCTGAAGCAGGAATCAATCCTAAAGTTGGAAATAACCTTGGAGGTCATCTAGTCCAATCCCCTGGTTAGCACAGGAATTCTCAGATCATCCGGGACAAATGGATGTCTAACCTTTGCTTGAAAACCTTCAGTGTGGAGCCTCCATGACGCCAGGAGAGAAACTGTTCCCTTCTTCACAATTCCCACTGTCAGGAAATTCCTCCTTGCTTTGAATTTGGTTTGCGCTTTACTAAACCTCTTGTTAGTGATGGATTGCCACCGGTTTGCACCGGTTCGGGCAAACCGGTAGTAGCAGCGGCAGGAGGCTCCGCCCACCCGCCCGGACGTCATCAAATATAGGCTCTGCGCGAGCGAACCAGTAGCAAAGGTAAGTGAAACCCACCACTGCCTCTTGTCCTATCCCTAGAACTACACCTTCTTTTCTGTGAGACCCTGTAGAAAGTTAGCACCCACTCCTCTCCTAGAAGAATGAAATATTCTAGGAAATATTAAAAAGACAGAATATTATACCTCCATGGATGAAAAAAAGAGAAACATGCTCTTGGAAAGCAGCCCTCACCTTTGTTAATAGCCCCAGAAAGGCTGGGCCAGCTTATCTACAACACAAAAGACCTTCACCCTCAGGACGTAATAGGATTAGCCCTCTACCCATCTCACCACATGGCACCTGGGAAGATTACATCACCCAGCAAGATTCAACCAAGCCTGGGATTCAAGGCAACCTACTAAGTTACCCCTGCATGGCCTCATGGGAGTCTGACCACCAATCAGGATACCTGCCCTTACACAGGAACAGGAAGCTCCAAGGCGGGGCCCAAGGGAGGGTATAAATCTCTCTCTCTCTCTCTCACCCATGTGCTCATTTTGCCCAGGATCCAAAACACCCATGGTCCCATTAAACCTTCTTTCCAAGCAGTCTCCACGTTTTCAGTGTCTTTCTCCCCACTTGGAACTGAACCCCGATGGACATTTCTTCCAACAACCCCTTCAAAGATTAGGAGCCATGGTGCCGCAGTGGTTAGAATGCCAGGAGTTCGATTCTGACCATGCTCACGGTTGACTTTCCATTGGTAAAATGAGGACCCAGATTGTTAGGGGCAATATACTGGGTCGGTAAACCACTCAGAGAGTGCTGTAAAGCAAGGATCCCCAAACTCTGGGCCTCTGCCCACTACTGGGCTATGGTCTATTCACAACTGGGCCTCATGAGCAGCGAGCTGGCACACACGTGCAACTTGCACAAGTGTGTGCCCACCAGCACGCCACTCACATGAGTTGATCTGCATGCATGCATGTGCATACTGGCCCACCGCTAACATGGCCCGGTTCCCTTCTCCTAGCACATGTTCTGCCCTTTCCACCCATGTAAGCAATGAAAGAGGAAGAGGCAACACACATCCTTTGTCCAGGCTCTGTTATTCCATGAGCAAGTGGTTGGATTTGGCCCAGAGATGGAGAAGGAAAGACAACTGAAAGGGAGCAATGCTGGTTGTGTGGTTGTGAAGCTATCATCAATAATTTTCAACCCCAACTCGCATCTCACATCGGCTAACGACAGCGATTAACACAGTTGTTTGTCCTACTCTTATCAACGAAGAGTAATTCCCAGGGTAACCTTAGCGTGAGCTGTGTTATACTGAATGCAGTGGTGGGATCCTCCCGGTTTAACAACCGGTTCGTTGATCGTGTGCGCATTTTGAAGAAATCTTCACTTCCGCGTTTCTCTGGAGGAGAGACACAGCTGAGGCGCGGCAGAGCACGAATCGCTCTGTCGCGCGAATCAGCTGAGAAGATAAAGGTAGGAAAATAGCGCGGGCGGGCGGGTAGGCCCAGCTGATTGTCGGGATGAACCGGTTCGCTCCCAGCTGATCGTCGGAGCTACTGAACCGGTCCGAACCGGTAGAATCCCATTCCTGACTGAATGGAAATTTGAGCATTCTTTAATTTTCTTTAATGTTCATGTTCACATTTCTTTTTCAGAAGCGTTTAAGCTACGAAGAAAGAATGGCTGGCAGGTTACTTGGACTGGAGAACGCTGCATCTGTGTTTGTATCACAGAATGAACAAAATGCAGAGGACACACAAGTAAGCCTTTCTCCATTTTTAAGCGCTGTTGTTCTGTCAGACTAAACACGGCCTTTGGCGAAAGGGCAAAATCATACCAAACCAAACCCCATGCGTTCTATAATTAGTACGGACCTTCAGATTAGAAATCAAATGTAATGGGATTGTAATTCCGTGACCTTGAGACTAGGAACCTCTTAAAATACTCATTAAAAAAAACCCACAGGGAGCTGTTTGTTGAGAAGTCTTGTTTTGTTTCTCATCCACACCTTTTAAATGCCAGAACATGCTAAAATCAAGGCCTTCGGGACTTCAGAAACAAACTCACATATCTGACAGAGAATCCTAACCTCCCCAAAGAATAGGATCTGCCTAGAATTTGTATGATTTATAGTAACAACTTCGGCATCATTAATTGAAAACCAGTAAGCTGCAGCCCTTGAAGGAAGGTTAGGAGGTTTGAAGTGTTTTTTGGGGGGGGAACAAAGCTTCTATTGTGAGTTATACACTTACCAGGCGACCATCAAATTCTTCGCTGAAACCGGAGCTCGCCTGGCAGCGTCAAAAAGGGGTAGCCAAAGAGGGAAGAATCGCTGGCTTTGGAACAGCTGCCCTAGACTGGTACAGAAAGAGCCCTGGCAGGGCAACCTCCCTGGGCAGACAAAACACACGCTGCACAATGCTCCAAACAAGGAGAATATCTGGCCTGTGTAGAGCACATGGCATGATAGGGATTCAAAGGCTGTTCTAGACGGCAGCTGTGCTATGACCAGGAGATGTTTGGACTTTTTCCGCTGCAGACATGCCGGAGAAACTCGCAAGGAGAGTTGGTTGCTGCTATAGCCGCCAAGAGTTTTGTGGCACTGCAAGCATGAACACAATTATTTTTTACTTATTTTATTTATTTTATTTATTTTATTTATTTATTTGTCAAGCATATATAAGATAACAGGTAAAAGTATAAACATAATTTGAATACATGAAAAGAGCAAGAGTAAAAAGGAATATTAGGACAGGGACGGTAGGCACCGCTGGTGCGCTTATGCACGCCCCTTACAGACCTCTTAGGAATGGGGTGAGGTCCACAGTAGACAGTCTTAGGTTAAAATTTTGGGGGTTTGGGGAAGAAATCACAGAGTCAGGTAGTGCATTCCAGGCATTGGCCACTCTGTTGCTGAAGTCGTATTTTCTGCAATCGAGTTTGGAGCGGTTTACTTTGAGTTTGTGTCTATTATTTGCTCGTGTATTGTTGCGGTTGAAGCTGAAGTAGTCATTGACAGGTAGGACATTGTGGCAGATGATTTTATGTACTACACTTAGGTCAGACCGAAGTCGGCATAGTTCTAAGTTGTCTAAGCCCAAAATTTGAAGTCTGGTGGCATAAGGGATTTTATTGCGGGTAGAGGAATGGAGGACTCTTCTCGTAAAATACCTCTGGACTCTCTATATTGTATTAATGTCCGATATGCAGTGCGGGTTCCAGACAGATGAGCTGGATTCGAGAATTGGTCTAGCAAAGGTTTTGTATGCCCTAGTTTGCAGTACAATATTACCAGAGAAGAAGCTACGCAAGATTAGGTTAACAAATCTTAATGCCTTTTTGGCAATGTTGTCACAGTGGGCTTTGGCACTTAGATCATTTGATATGACTACTCCAAGGTCCTTGAGTGAGGGTCATCTACAAGGTCATGTCCATCTCATTTGTATTTTATGTTTTGATTTTTTGCATTTTTTTGGTACTTTTGCATTTTTTTTATTGTGGTGCAAGCTTTGGGGAGCTTGAACTGGGCTGTGTGGAGCAGGAAACTATGGAGGGAACGTCCCTTTGAAGATCTTTTCAGTTTCCACCCAACATATCATATGGAAGCGAAGTTACAGGCAGTTCTCGACTTACAACAGTTCATTTAGTGACCATTCCAAGCAGTGGTGGGTTCCTCCTGGTTCGGCCCGGTTTGGCCGAGCCGGTAGTGATGACGATATGATATCACTGAACCAGTTCTGCCCCCCTGCCCCCCGCATTATTCTTATCTTTTATTTGGCCCCCACCCCCAATCTATTGCAGCCTCCTGAGTCCCAGCTGATTGGCTAGAAGGAAAAAAACTGTTTAAACTCTTGCTGCGGGGCTTCAAAGAGCCGCCCTACAGCTGATCAGTGTTAAAAGGCAATGTGGTGGTAGACTGGTGCCTCCAAAAACGAATGAGTAGACCGGTGCCTCCAAAAACAAATGAGTAGACCGGTGCCTGCAAAAATAAATGGGTAGACCGGTACAGCTCTGCAAGCAGTTAAAAGCCTGGTAGACCAGTACCTCTGCTAAATCCTAAAGAATTGTCACATGACCATCAAGCCACGCCCACAAAATAAGCCATACCCACAGAACCGGTAGTAAAAATTTTTAGAACCTAGCCCTGATTCCAAGGTACAACGCAGTGCGGTATTCGGCCGGTTCTATCCGGTTCGGGAGAACCGGTCGGGGTGACTGCAGGATGCCCCGCTCACCCGCGCGGACGTCATGACGTCCCATTTTTCCACGTTTTTGAGGCTCTTGCGTATGCACACATGCACATTTGCGAACCATTAGGGAAGGTAAGTGAATACCACCCCTGGTACAACGGCATTAAAAAAAGTAACTTATGACCATTTTTCACACTTATGGCCATTGCAGCATCCCCCTGGTCACGTGATTTACATTCGGATGCTTTACAACTGGTTCGTATTTATGACGGTCACAGCCTCCCGGGGTCATGTGATCCCCTTTTGCGACCTTCTGACAAGCAAAGTCAGTGGGGAAGTCGGATTCACTTAACAACCGGGTTTACTAACTTAGCAACTGCGGTGATTCCCTTAACAACTGGGGCAAGCCAGGTCGTAAATGGGGGCAAAACTCACTCAATTGTCTCGCTTAGCGACAATAACATTAGGCTCGATTACGGTCATAAGTTGAGGACTATCTGTAGCTGTTTCCCAGCTGATAAAACAGATGTCTCTGGAACAATGTTTCCATCAACAAATATTGGAATCCTGCATTCAGTTTTGGTCGCCACAATGCAAAAAAGATGTGGAGACTCTAGAAAGAGTGCAGAGAAGAGCAACGAAGATGATTAGGGGGAGTGGTGAAATCCAATTTTTTTTACTAGCGGTTCTGTGGATGTGGCTTGGTGGGAGTGGTGTAGCTTGGTGGGCATGGCAGGGGGAGGATACTGCAAAATCCCCATTCCCTCCTCACTCCAGGGGAAGGATACTGCAAAATCTCCATTCCCACCCCACTCCAGAGGAAGGATACTACAAAATCTCCATTCCCTCCTCACTCCTGGGGGAAGGATACTGCAAAATCTCCATTCCCACCCCACTCCAGGGGAAGGATACTACAAAATCTCCATTCCCTCCCCACTCCTGGGGGAAGGATATTGCAAAATCTTCATTCCCACCCTGCTCTGGGGCCAGCCAGAGATGCTATTTGCCGGTTCTCCAAACTACTCAAAATTTCCGCTGCCGGTTCTCCAAACTGCTCAAAATTTCTGCTACCAGTTCTCCAGAACCTGTCAGAACGTGATGGATTTCACCCCTGATTAGGGGACTGGAGGTTAAAACATGTGAAGAATGGTTGCTGGAACTGGGTATGTCTAGTTTGATGAAGAGAAGGACTAGGGGTGACATGATAGCAGTGTTTCAATATCTCAGGGGCTGCCACAAAGAAGAGGGAGTCAAGCAATTCTCCAAAGCACCTGAAGGCAGGACAAGAAGCAATGGGTGGAAACTAATCAAGGAGAGAAGCAACTTAGAACTAAGGAGAAATTTCCTAACAGTTAGAACAATTAATCAGTGGAACAACTTGCCTCCAGAAGTTGTGAATGCTCCAACACTGGAAGTTTCTAAGAAGATGTTGGATAACCATTTGTCTGAAGTGGTGTAGGGTTTCCTGCCTAAGCAGGGGGTTGGACTAGAACACTTCCAAGGTCCCCCTTCCTTCTGTTATTCTATTCTATTCTCCAAAAGATCAGATCCGGACATTTGCAACTCACTATGCTGAGTCATCACACGTGCCCATGTGAGCCACCTCTCTGCCCAAAGTCGCTTCATACCACAAAGGAGCTTAGCAAGGAAGGTATAAAGGAAGAGGGAAAGACGCTTGATTACAGCCCTTGGAGAGCTGTCACATACAATTTACAAAGGCCTCTGTTCCTTGTCATTTCAAGGTACCAAAGCGGCTTGCAGAAGACGAGCTGCGGCTGGTACCAGTTATAATACGCTTACTGGGACAATGATAGCATTCAAGAGCTTTCAGGCCTCTGAAAAAATGTAGAAAGTGCAACTGTTAAGCTGGCTACGGTGGGTGGAAAGCTGTAGAGAAGAAGTGAAATAACCTGGGTTGGAAGCTTATTAATAGCAGCTTATCCCCGAGAGAATTATGGCAATATGGCAATTTCAGGATTGAGAAGATTTCACTGCTTGTAAAGGTAGTAATTGTTGGACTACAATAGCTGCTTATAATGATGCCACGTTGGGTACCTCAAGCTGTGTTCAAGTGTGTATCTGATACACATTGTGTTAATCGATCAAATGTTCTCTCTGTTTTCTTTCTTTCTCTCTGTCTATCTATCATCTACCCATCTGTCTCTCTGTCTGTCTCTGTCTCCCTCTCTCTCTCTGTGTCTCTGTGTTTGTCTCTGCCTCTGTCTGTCTCTCTCTCTCTGTCTGTCTCTCTCTCTGTCTCTCTGTCTCCCTATATAATCATCTATTTTTATCATCTCTCTATTTATCATCTCTCTCTCTCTCTCTCTCATCTATGTACTTATGTATATATGTACATATGTACACACACACATGTACATAAGTACAGAGAGAGAGAGAGAGAGAGAGAGGGAGAGAGGGAGAGAGAGAGAGAGCGCCTGGGTGTATTTTCAGTACAGAAAAAGTATACAAAAATGATAGAAAGTAAGAAAAAGAAAAGTGGAAACAATATCTAATATTTCCACTCTTTTTTCCTGTCAAGTAAGTATCATTGTATTCTTTTTCCTCTTTCCTCCTTTTTAAATTACTAGATCCAAAAATTATCAGTTCAATCTTTTCTTTTCTCAGAAAAAAAAAAACTTATAAGGTTTCTCTTTCTTGTTTTCATTTTCCATGACTTAATTAGCAGTGGTTTCTCTTTTACACCACATTTTAATTTAGCTAAAATAAGGCTCACTTTCTCTCTTCCATACCTTTGCATGACTTTTACTCTGAATATTTCGTTTGTTTGTTAGATTTGTGTGCCTCCCACCTTGTCTAGAGGCGACTCAGGACAGGAAACAACATTAAAAAACCAGTAAACACAGGAAAAGCTTCTTGTTCACTCCTCCTTCTGTCTCCTGAAGTTCTGAAAGGGGAGAATCTCTGCGGATGAGTTTGCAGCTCTTGATCAGTAGCCCAAAAACTGAACGGAGGTAAGATTGACCAGAATTGTTCATGAATGGGAGGACTCCTTGTCTTGGCTATTCACAGTGGTGGGATTCAGCCGATTCGAGTTGGTTTGGGTGAACCAGTAGTTAAATTGCTGGCTGGCCCCGCCCCACCCCTCCCCTCCCCTTCCAGGAGTCCCCACGCGCCCCATTTTGGCTCCCAGGTAAGTGTAGAGAGGCCTACTAGGCCCAAAACGGGGCGCAGGGGTGTGTCCCCCCCCCAGCGACCCATTTTTGCTCCCAAGGGGGTGCAGGAGGTCAAGTGCTGTTTGTCACACCCCCTGGCCATCCCCACCATGGCCACACCCACCCACCCAGTCATTAGGGCAGCGAACCGGTTGTTAAATTGTTTGAATCCCACCACTGGCTATTCACATAATACTTTGCTTCTATTCACACTATGTGAAATGCTTCCAGCAAGTTAGAAGCTTCACACCAGGGGTGAAATCCAGCAGGTTCTGACAGGTTCTGAAGAACCGGTGGCGGAAATTTTGAGTAGTTCGGAGAACCAGTAGCGGAAATTTTGAGTACTTGGAGGACCAGCAAATATCATCTCTGGCTGGTATTTCCCCACTGCTTCACACTATTATTTTCATCAATTACTTTGTTTTCATGTGACTGTCTAGGGATGAGGAGGAGGAGGTGGAAGAGGAGGAGGAGAAGGAGGAGGAGGAATCAAAAAAACCCAACACAATCATTGGCTGTATTAAAAGAAGGATAGAACCAACATCACATGTAGTGTTACTACTGCTTTATAAGGCCTTGGTAAGAATACCACATCCAGTTTTGGTCACCACAATGTAAAAAAAGATGTCAAGACTCTGGAAATAGCGCAGAGATGAGTAACAAAAATGATTAGGGGCCTGGAGGCTAAAACACATGATTAAAACCTTCTTAAATGTGCATTGCACGGTGGCATCTGCCATTCTGACTTGTTTTTGAAATTTGCTTCCATTCCAACGCTGTATATAATAAACCTAGAGCTCCACTTAGAAATAAACATTATTGTATTGAGTGTGGCTTGCCCTCAGAAAAGAACTTATAGGGTTGCATGTTATAGGTATCCTTATTTAGAACAGAGTTTATCCATGTCAATGTTTTTCAACGTAAGAGGTGTGGACTTCAGCTCCCAGAATTCCCCAGTCAAGATGCTGGTTGGAGAATTCTGGGAGCTTAAGTCCCACATATTTTAAAGTTGATGAAGTTGGGAAACACTGATTTAGAAAGACTAAGTATGCAAGAAGAGTTAATCTTCGCATTGTAAGCCGCCCTGAGTCTCCGGAGAAGGGCGGCATATAAATTAAAGCAAAAAAATAAAAATAAAAATCTACCATAAGTACGATGGCAACTACTATATGTTAATCCTTCCTTCCCTCCCTCCATCCCTCCTTCATCCCTCCATCCTATTGCTGCATAATCCTTTACATTCCCTCAGTTCAGGGGTGGGTTCTACTTACCTTTCCTACCGGTTTGCAATGGGAGTGCATGCGCACGCTTCTGCACATGTGCAGATCGTCAATTATGATGTCCGGGTGGGTGGGAGGAGCCTCCCACCGCTTTTACTACCGGTTCTAAAGAACCGGAAAGAGCCGGGAGCAAACCACCACTGCTCCAGTTCCTTGATCTTTCAAGAAATATAATCCATCAGAAAGTTAGATTTTCCTCTTTTTCCTCTTGCAACAATAACAGCAATGATCTAAGTTGCAGTCTAACGTAACTTCTGCTTAGCCAGGCCTGCCCAAAAGTGAGGATGGAGATGGCATCTGTGTGCTGATTTCAGCTACTCGAGGAAGCCTGAATATAATAATGGATTTTACGTGTCCAGAGGAAAAAAAAACACAAATTCCTTTATGAGCAGAGTGGTTAGGAGGAGAATGGAAAAAGAGCTAATCAAAGTGTCCGTGTGTCTGTGTGTCAACAACTTCAAATGGCAGCCGCACTCTTATAGTGGTGGTTACCAGCTTCGCTTTTTTAAAAAACCCAACATGGATGTATCTCTACCTCACGAAGGAGGCTCGGCAATTGCCATTGTTCTTATCTTTTCTTTTGGCTGAGATAAGCTGAAGTGAAATGATGACTAAAGGACTTCCACTGTTTTCTAGGAGAAATAACTGTTCTGAAGAACAGCTCTGAAATAAATACAAAAAAAAACAATAACGAGCAAACTTCTCTGCCAGACACATGGTCTTGGGCATCTGTTCCTAACAGGGGTGGGGTTCAAAAATTTTAGCAAGGGGTTCCCTGCCCGGTTGCTGGGTGGGCGTGGCCATGGTGGGCGTGGCCTAGTCGGCCTCCTGCACCACGGTGGGGGTGGGGGAAGGCGTTTTTGCCCTCCCCAGACTCCGGAAGCTTTCCTTGAGCCTCCAGGAGGGCGAAAACAGCTTCCCCAGGCTCTGGAGGGCCCATTTCCAGCCTTCCCAAACTTCTGGTAGGCCCGTTTTTTACCCTCCCCAAGCCTCCGCATGCTTACCTGCATCCAAAACAGGCCGCGTGGGGACTCCTGGGAGGGGTGGGGTGGGCGGAGCCAGCCAGGAGTGGGATTTGGGGGTTCTCCGAACTGCACAGAACCTTAGCTAGAGGTTCTCCTGAACCCCTGCGAACCCCCAGCAGCCCACCTCTGGTTCTTAACCACAATAACATGAAAATGATGAAAGGACATTTCTCATGAAGTCATGAGGCATTAGACACTCTCTAATCCAGTGTTGGCAACTTGGCAACTTGAAGACATGTGGACTTCAATTCCCAGAATTCCCCAGCCCTCATGAAATTCTAAAACATTATTCTAAATGTTTAACCCCCCACATCATCTCTAGATACATATAAGTCACAAGTCACACACTCTTCAAGACAACACTTGAAAACGTCTAGTCTAGCTAATATTCCTGAGAAAGTAGGCTAAGTATGATTGGTTAATATTTGTTTGCAAATCCAGCTTTTGGCTCCTCTGACTTTTCACCCCAAATCACCTAATTGTTGTCAATCATCTTCTTTTGATATTTCAGACAAGGCACTGGTGCAGTGGTGAAATCCTCCGTGGATTGCCACTGGTTTGCTGTCCGTGCATGCACGGTGCGTGCGAAACGCATGCTGCGTGTGCGCACATCCGTAGTGCGTGCCAAATGCACACTGCATGCACATTATGCACCAAATGCATGCAGTGCATTTGCGCATTCGCAGTGCGAACCAAATGTGTGCTTCAGGTGGAAAAAGGACGCTTTCTGAGGCAAGTAGAACAGCGAGGGGAGGTACAGCTATGCTGCGCTATTTAGATTCACTAGAAAGCAGGATTTCCTGCTTTCTAGTGAATATAAATCACGTGGCACAGCTGATCGTCAGAAATACCGGTTAGGACCAACTGGTAGCTTTTTTTTTTACTACCAGTTCGGCGAACCGGTAGCTTTTATCACTACCGGTTTGTCCAAACCGGTGCGAACCGGTAGGATTTCACACTGCACTGGTGGCGACATAAACTTTGAAATGTACAGAAGCCTCTTCTCTTAGAGATTTTTTTCATTTTTTTCATTTTTGTTTAGGATAGAACATCGTATGCAATCTTTGGCCTCTGTTTTAAGAAATGGCAGTCAAGAGTTTCCCTTCTGAAGCCCTTTCTGAAGCAGCAGTGAACAGGCATAAAAACAAAAACAAAAGAAATTTATTTCAAGGGAATGTTTAGAAAAGCGAAACTGCAGGAGAGTAGGGTACTCAGCCTTCAAAAGAAGGATAAAAATAAATCAGATCATCTCAAAAGCCTGGACAAACCAGGAACTTTCTTAAGGCCACAAAGGCTTCAGATTTGGCAGCAGAGAAACCTTCTATGAGATGTTTTGTCAAAAATGTGCCAGTGCGTTGAAGCTTCCAAAACAAAATAACTTGTTGTATACATTTGAATTTGGACCTTGGCCTGCTGTTGGTGGTGAGGCAGGAAGGGACAGACCAGATGGTAGGAACTGGAAAACTTGCAGCTTTGGCTGACTGAGAAGACTGGTCTTCATCTGTAGACAATGCTCTGTCTCTTGAAGAACACCGTCCTGTACCTGGTAAAGGTAAAGGTTCCCTTCGCACATATGTGCTAGTCGTTCCCGACTCTAGGGGGCGGTGCTCATCTCTGTTTCAAAGCCGAAGAGCCAGTACTGTCCAAAGACATCTCCATGGTCATGTGGCCGGCATGACTCAACGCCAAAGGTGCACGGAACGCTGTTACCTTCCCACCAAAGGTGGTCCCTATTTTTCCACATGCATTTTTTACATGCTTTCGAACTGCTACGTTGGCAGAAGCTGGGACAAGTAACGGGAGCTCACCCCATTATGCGACACTAGGGATTCGAACTTTGCTTTGCTTGCGCACTTCTGCACATACGCAGAAGTGTCCTGATGACATTGGGGTTGGTGGGCGGAGCCTCCTGCCGATTTTACTACCGGTTCTTGCGAACCGGTCCGAACCGGGGGCGACCCACCACTGGTTGAAAGTTGTTTAAGTACTGGTGAACAGGCACCTCCGTCTGTAGGGATGTGTAATGCTCAGCATTATCTGTCTCCCATGAAAGCCAACTGTTAAAGGTGACACTTGTAATAACATAGGCGGATTGTTATTCAGTGCTGGGATCATTCAGGGAGGAATGGACATGACAAATCATCTGACAAATCTGTAAAAATACCTCAGGAGTCTTTTAATAATCATCCTTGCAAGTCAGTTGGCTATTTACAATATTTCCCAGCAATGGGACATTTAAATTCTTTTTGGATGCATAAGACAAATTGAATTCTTTTATATAAACAATTCTGCCTGGACATTTCAAAGAAACACTTCTTACATAATCATACAATATATAATTTTTAAAAATCAGAAAAGTTGATTAATGATCATGTCCATTTGCATCGTTCTTTTTCAGCAAAAATGTCAACTCTGAAGCTGGTTTGACTGAGGCCATCTTGGATGCTTCAGTGTTGCCGCAATGGTGCTGAGAGATGGGGGGGAGGGAAAATAGAGATAGCTGGGATCTTGTAGCCAAAAAAAAAAATAGCTTCCCCTGAGAACCAAGGACATTTCTCACAGGTGGCTGAAAAGAGGAGGAGTGAAGTTTCCTAGCAACTGGACAGCATCTTGATTGGATCATGTGACTGATTGCTTGGGAAAGAGAGAAAATCTCTTTCACAATTAGGTGAAAACTGTGGGAACCTTGAGAGTCGGTTTTCACCGGTCTGTGCCAATATGATATATCCAATAAACTTGTTCTTTGAGGAACCTGCTTGCCTTGGAGTTCTGTTTGCTATGGGTGTATTACTTGGAACCCTGACATTAAACAGTGTTACTTCCTGCGCCCCTCTGCACCTCTGCCATAGATTCATCAATGTGATTACACATCCTGTAAGCAGGGGTGAAATCCAGCAGGTTCTGACAGGTTCTGGAGAACCGGTAGCAGAAATTTTGAGTAGTTTGGCGAACCGGCAAATACACCTCTGGCTGGCCCCAGAGTGGGGTGAGAATGGAGATTTTGCAATATCCGTC
Source organism: Pituophis catenifer annectens (assembly GCF_029215685.1). Lineage (NCBI taxonomy): Eukaryota > Metazoa > Chordata > Lepidosauria > Squamata > Colubridae > Pituophis > Pituophis catenifer. The sequence continues at coordinate 9,542,633 of NW_027256887.1, read as the reverse complement.
CTGTGCCACACCCATCAAGCCACGCCCACCAAGCCACACCCATAGAACCGGTAGTAAAAAAATGTGGATTTCACCACTGCCCGTAAGTAGTGCTTGACAGTGTTTGCAGGTTGCCAGAATCACACAGGGAGGGAGGAGGAAGCCAAGGATGGAATGGGACAACTCGCCATGGTCCACTTGCCATGGCCAGCCACATCACCATGGCCACCTCATCACGGCTACCTCACCACAGCTATGGTCAAATTGCCATGGGGTGTAAAAGAGAGAAAAGCCAGTTGAAAGAAAGGCCTAGTTTTTGCACACTTGAATTTGTCTTCTGAATTAACTTTAAACGGGCCCTCGGGACTACCTCCAGCTATAAAAATATATTCACATCACCTGTGCTTTTCCTCAATTTCAAAGTCCTCCCAGCTCATTTACAAACAGCAATTGCTGAGAGGAAAAGAGAAGAGATTGCTCCAGTGGTGGGTTCCTCCCGGTTCCGTCGAGCCGGTAGCGGTGATGATATGACATCACTGAACCAGTTCTGCCCCCCCGCCCCCCACGTTATTCTTAACTTTTATTTGGCCCCACCCCCAATCTATTGCTGCCTCCTGAGTCCCAGCTGATCGGCTAAAAAGGAAACAGCTGTTTAAACTCTTGCCGCGGGGCTTCAAAAGGCTGCCCTACAGCTGATCAGTGTTAAAAGGCAGTGTGGTGGTAGACCGGTGCCTCTAAAAACAAATAAGTAGACTGGTGCCTGCAAAAGTAAATGGGTATACCATTGCCTCCAAAAACAAATGAGTAGACCGGTGCCTGCAAAAATAAATGGGTATACCAGTGCCTCCAAAAACAAATGAGTAGAGCCAGTAGCGGTGACGATATGATGTCACTGAACCAGTTCTGCCCCCCCACCCACCCCTGCATTATTCTTACCTTTTATTTGGCCCCACCCCCAATCTATTGCTGCCTCCTGAGTCCCAGCTGATTGGCTAGAAGGAAAAAAACTGTTTAAACTCTTGCCATGGGGCTTCAAAGGGCCGCCCTACAGCTGATCAGTGTTAAAAGGCAGTTTGGTGGTAGACTGGTGCCTCCAAAAACAAATGAGTAGACCGGTGCCTACAAAAACAAATGAGTAGACCGGTGCCTACAAAAACAAATGAGTAGACCGGTGCCTGCAAAAATAAATAGGTAGACCGGTACAGCTCTGCAAGCAGTTAAAAGCCTGGTAGACCAGTACCTCTGCTAAATCCTAAAGAATTGTCACATGACCATCAAGCCACGCCCACAAAATAAGCCATGCCCACAGAACCGGTAGTAAAAAATTATAGAACCCACCCCTGGATTCCTTAGCTCCCTTGCAAGATTTCTCAGAGAGTTTGTCAGGTTCCTCTCCTTGACACAGACAAGGGTATGGCTGGGCTGACAACCAAATGACCTACGTAAGTAAAACAAGCCAATGAACCAAAAATAAACGTGCAAATAAATATCCGTTAAAATAGCCACACATGGAATATCCCACACTCTTTTGAAAACTTTTCCACTTTTTTTTAAAAAAAAATTTCTATTAGATGTGGATTATTTATCATGAAGGCAAACATATACGTGTCCCAGGATAATGTTGCAAGATCCAATCTGGGTCAGTCACCGGGACCAGAGGTTTAATCTGGAAAGTGTTGAGCCATGAGCCGCGGTGGCGCAGTGGTTAGAGTACAGTACTGCAGGCTACTTCTGCTGATCACTGGCCGCCAGCAGTTTGGCAGTTCAAATCTCGCCAGGCTCAAGGTTGACTCAGCCTTCCATCCTTCCGAGGTCGATAAAATGAGGACCCAGATTGTTTGGGGGAAGAGGCTGACTCTCTAAACCACTTAGAGAGGCAGGGGTGAAATCCAGTAGTTTCTGACAGGTTCTGGAGAACCGGTAGCGGAAATTTTGAGTAGTTCGGAGAACTGGCAAATACCACCTCTGGCTGGCCTCGGAGTGGGGTGGGAATGGAGATTTTGCAATATCCTTCCCCCAGGAGTGGGGCAGGAATGGAGATTTTGCAGTATCCTTCCCCCGGAGTGGGGTGGAAATGGAGATTTTGCAACATCCTTCCCCCAGGAGTGGGGAGGGAATGGAGATTTTGCAGTATCCTTCCCCTGGAGTGGTGTGGGAATGGAGATTTTGCAGTATCCTTCCCCTGGGGTGGGGTAGGAATGGAGATTTTGCAGTATCCTTCTGCTGTCACGCCCACCAAACCACACCCACAGAACCAGTAGTTTAAAAATAATGGATTTCACCACTGTAAAGAGGGATGTAAAAGCACTATTAAGCTGTACGTATATAAGTCTAAGTGCTATTGCTATTCCGATAGATAGAATTTCCCTGAGGATGGGCACCATCACGAGTCCAAAAGCTCAGAAGACTAAACCTTTGATCCCAGCGATTGACCCAGATTGGATCCTGCAAACATTATTTATCAGGTTGCTTGTTAACAGATAGCATATGTTTTTTTTTTTTTAAAAAATATCTTTATAATGGGGAAATAGAAGATGGATATTTATTTCTCTTGGTTGCATCAGTTTGTTGCTATTGTTTTTGTTATTGTTTTTTTTTTAAACTTATTAATTTGCGCATTAACGGAAAAGGAAGTATATATACAGTATGTCTATTAAACGTGAAGAAACAATTCTCGCAATTACGGAAGGAAGGAAAGGGCATCTTTTAAAGATTAAAAGATCAAATTAAAGATTTCTACAAATTATTTCCTTGCCTTTGATGATTTTGTTTGTGTGTGTATTTGTGTGTGCGTATGTGTGTGCTAGAACCACGTATGGTTCTTAATCCTAAAAATACTTCAATCCATATTATGGAAGCAAGAACCTGTTGAGGGCTTCAGGAAACCTATTAATTAACCCATGTGGTAATTTTATCAAAGTTACTTTCTATTCGGAATAAAAGGTGTCAGTCGGAATCTTTGAGCTAAGGCAATAGGCACCTCATTTGAGTTCAACCCTATAACCAGGGATGGGCTGCTGGGGGTTCGGGAGAATCTGTAGTTAAGATTCTTTGTAGTTCGGAGAACCCCCAAATCCCACTCCTGACTGGCCCCGCCAACCCCTCCTCTCCCAGGAATCCCCACGCGGCCTGTTTTGGATGCAGGTAAGCATGCAGAGGCTTGGGGAGGGCGAAAAACGGGCCTACTGGAAATTCAGGAAGGCCAAAAATGGGCCTTCAGAGGGCCTCTGGAGCCTGGGGAGGCCGTTTTCGACCTACCGGAGGCTCGAGGAAACCTTCCGGAGCCCGGGGAGGGCAAAAATGCCTCCCTGCCATGGTGCAGAAGGCCGAGTAGGCCACGTCCATCATGGTCACACCTACCCAGTAACCGGGCAGAGAAACCCTTGCTAAAATTTTTGAAGCCCACCCCTGCTTATAACGCACATATCAACATGAATCGGATGGCGGTTTCCTTCGTACAAGTAGCATCCAGATGCAGAGATGGTCCCTCAGAGGTTTCCCTGTCTAAGAATTCATGCTTGGACATAGAACCAATCGAGTCTTATAGCTGGGAGAAAACCTTTGCTCTTCCTCACAATTCTTCTCCAACATGTTGGTTTTATCTCATGATGCATGAAGCGAAGAAAGGAACATGGCTTAAGCTGAATGGTAGTTTCCTTCTCAGTCTTCTTTACCGTGCCATTTGGAACTCAACATCAACTTTGGTAACATATGAAGTGGGAAAAGGAAGCAAAGATGAGTTTACATCTTCTGGTTGAGAAGCTGACATGGGCTGCCATCACTTGGAGGAAGAGGAAGCCGGAACCCGTGACTGTTTCCCAAGCTGACTTTGAAGAGCATCCAAGATGTCACGTAATTTTTGGTCAATCTGGATGACCTGTTGGGAAACCGGAAGGTAACATAGTCTGTTACTTTGCTCACTGAGGCATGTGTCAATCATGCTTCAAACCAGGAATTGATTCCCTTGTTAAATCTGCCATAAACTTGTTTTATGGCTGGGGGTGGGGAATCATGGCCCCCACCCCCTGCCATAAAAGGGCTGTGGACTCCACGGCCCTTTTATGACTATGCGGACTTCAACTCCCAGAATTCCCGAGTCAGCCATGCTGGCTGGCTGGCTCAGGAATTCTGGGAGTTGAAGTCCGCAAGTCATGAAAGGGCCTGCTTCCCCACTCTTGTTTTATGGATTTCAAACAAGAAATAACAGCAAACTGGATCCCATTTCTACCCACATAACAAAATGACTTCTTCACTGAGCTTTTGGATGGTGATTGCTTCAACACAAGAGCCGAGGTGGCGCAGTGGTTAGAGTGCAGTACTGCAGCTACTTCAGCTGACTTGCTAGTTCAGCAGATCAGCGGATCAAATCTCACCAGCTCAAGGTTGACTCAGCCTTCCATCCTTCCGAGGTGGGTAAAATGAGGACCCAGATTGTTAGTGGGGTAATATGCTATTTAGTATACTGTCTTTGGTGTAAGCCGCCCAGAGTCCTCAGAGAGTGGGCGGCATAGAAATATGACGAATAAAATAAATAAACACAATCAGTCCATTAAAAATCAGATGATTATTCTGGTAAAAAAATTGGTGAACCACAGAAATATTTTCAGTATTATACCTGGGAGGGCGACGGTAATTCCTCTTACAGATCCAGTCAGATGAACATTTCAACGAAGTGTAATCCCATTGAAACAATAGGAAATACTATTCGTATTTTCTGACACGGAGCATTAGGCATTAATGGTCACATTGGAAAAAGCCTCCCCCCGCCTCCTCCTCATGTATTTTCTGGCATTATCAAAGGCCATGATAAAACCTGGTATTTTTAAGGGCTTTGGTGGGGGGTTTCCCCCTGCAAAGGAGTAAAATGAAAATGCTGCCAAAAAAGGGTTTACTTTGGCACGAAACCAGGGACATTTATGGGAGGGGGGTTCAAAAAATGACAAGATGGTATCTATGATTGAGCAGTTGAAGTCCTACACATTTTTAACACAGTCCCTGCCTTTGCTGAGACCTCTGCATACAACTTTAAGAACCTATCCAGTATTTATAATTTAATATCTGGCACTGGTAAGTCAGCATTTCAGAATCAGAATAGAGCTCGAAGGGAGCTTGGAGGTCTTCTAGTCCAGCCTCCTGCTCAAACAGGGGACCGTATACCATTTTAGATAAGTGGATTGTTCAGTCTTTTCTTAAAAGATTCCAGTGAGGAAGCGCCCTTAACTTAAAACCAAAATTAGGAGCCAAACTTCCATTACAAAGCAAGGCGCATATTCCCAGAAGACTGTTGAGGCAAAGATCTTTGACTTAGAATTCATTTGAATGGCTGAATTTCTTTGGCAGTGTTTTTCAACTTCGGTCACTTGAAGATGCGCGGACGTCAACTCCCAGAATTCCCCAGCTGGCTGTGGAATTCTGGGAGTTGACGTCCGCGCATCTTCAAGTGGCCGAAGTTGAGAAACACTGATTAGAGAGTCATTTTCAACTAAATGAACACTCCAGCAGTTTAATGTGGGCAGTGGTGGGATTCAAATTTTTTTACTACCGGCTCTGTGGCTGTGGCTTGGTGGGCGTGGCCAGGAGGTGTGACAGGCAGCACTCGGCCTCCTGCACCCCCCTGGGAGCTCAAAGGGGCTGCGGGCGGGGCGCTATGCCGTCCCCCCGCATCCCGTTTTGGGCCTAGGAGGCCTCCCTGCACCTACCAGGGAGCCAAAATGGGGCGCGTGGGGACTCCTGGAAGGGGCAGGGCAGGAAGGTTTGGGGCCAGCCAGCAATTTAATTACCGGTTTGCCCAAACCGGCTGAATCCCACCACTGAATGTGGGTGAAGAAAGAAGAGAGATGAGTGGAACAACTAAAGTCACATAATAAACCCTCTTTCTTGGAGGTAACAACCACAACCAAAATGGCTCCCTTCATTCCAGCTTTTTTTTTTTGTTTCAAAACACCAAGTGGCATGCATACGTTGGTTGTAAATCTTGCCAAATCCACGACGGTCTTCATTATTAATCGTCTACTCGCTACAATATTGGCTTGGTTTCCCCTCCTAATAAGCTTAGCATCATGTCTATTTGGCCCTTAACAAGAGGCTTTGAGAATAATCGTGCCAGCAGTACGAAGAGATTCGTGGAATTATGCCTGATATCCTTGAACCAGGGATCAGCAATCTGTGGCTCTGGAGCCGCATGTGGCTCTTTCATCCCTCTGCTGTGGCTCCCTGTTGCTGATCGATTCCACAATTGATAGGGCTTTCGATTAGGAGAGGTAGAGGAAAAAGGACGCCGGGCTAGGAGGAGACTCTATGGTGGGGGAACCGGACTTCCGGTCGGCTCCAGAATTGAACGGGGGCTTCCGGTTAGGACCTTTGTGGCTCTTTGAGTGTTTAAGGTTGCCGACCCTTGGGTTAAACTTACTGCAGCAAAATGTTGTTTATTACCAGCAGCAAAATGTTGCATTACAACCAATTGCAGGTAATCCTCAATTTACAACCAACTTACAACGGTTTTGTGACCGAAGTTACAACATCACTGAAAAAAGGGTCATTTTTCACACTTTCGACTGTTGTATCATCCCCGTGGTTACGTGATCCAAATTCAGAGTATTGGGAAACTGGCTCATATTTGTGACCGTTGCAGTGTCCCCGGGGTCGTGTGATCACCTTTTGTGACCTTCTGACCAGCAAAGAAAATGGGGAAGCCAGATTCGCTCAACGGCAGTGATTCGCTTAATAACGGTGGCAAGAAAGATCATAAAATGCGGCAAAAATTATTTAACAACTGTCTCACATAGTGACAGAAATATTGAACCTGATTGTGGTCATAAGTCGTGGACTACAGGTAGTGCTCGACTTACAAGTTCATTTAGTGACTATTCAAAGTTACAACGGCCCTGGAAAAGTGACCTATGATCATTTTTCATACTTACGACCATTGCATAATTCAGGCGCAGTTTCCCAGTTACAACCTTTGTAGCGTCCCCACAATCGCGTGATCAAAATTCAAGATGCTTGGCAAATGGTTCGTACTTATGACCGTTGCGGCTGCCCAAGGTCACACAATCCCCTTTTGACAAGCAAAAACAACGGGCGGGGGGGGAAGCCAGATTCACTTAACGACCACATTACCAGCTTATCAACTGCAATGACGCCCTTAACAACGGTGGCTAGAAAGGTCGTAAAATGGGGCAAAACTCGCTCAACAGCTGTCTCACTTAGCAACAGAAATTTTGGACTCAATTGTGGTCATAAGTCAAGGACTACCTGTTATGCGCTTTTGATCAAGGTTTCAATAGCTGTTTTGGTTTTTTTTTTTTCCCCTCTTTTCTTTCCAGCATAGTGACGGGAAAAAATACAACCATTTCATCTTCTGCATTCATTGTCTTCTTTCCGTCCTCCACTTCAGCTGTGTTTGTCAGCTGCGTTCCACTTGTAACCATTGCTTCTCTTCTTCCTTCTGCTGCCTGTGGCAGGAGTCCTCGTGTGAGAACCCGGAGGCCTCACCAATCCTGGGCAGAGGTCAAGGCTGGGACCCCAGAGGCCTCTTTTCTTGACATGGCCATGGTCTCTGGGGTGTTGGATGCTTACACAGCTGTGAGGGCAGTGAGAATTTAAAGCAGGGAGACCCAAGGCTGAGATTTGACATCTCAAGGAATTTTAATTCCGTTTCTATAAGTTTTTTTTTTTTTTTTTAAGGAAAGCCTTTGCAAATATCAATTGTGGTGTGATATCTAGGCAGGTCCTAGAGCTGTGATGGCGAACGAATGGCACGTGTGCCACAGCTGGCACATGGAGCCCTTTCTGTGGGCACAAAAGCCATCACCCAGTTCAGCTCCACCGTGCATGCGCGAATGCCTCCTGCCGGCCAGCTGATTTTTGGGGGGTGCGGGGTGCATGCGGGAGATGCGTGCGCAGGCGCAGGGTCACACATGCTGGGACTAGGGGTCGTGTGTGCATATGCATGGGGTGGAGGAGCACGGGGGGGGTACAGCGTGCCTCCCCACAGCCCATTTTTGGGCCCAGGAGGCTGCAGGGAGGCCTACTAGGCCCAAAATGGGGGGGCAGGGGATCGCGCGTGTATGTGCGGGGGTGGAGGGAGCATGGAAGGTCATGTGCACGTTGTGGGGGGTGGGAAGAGCGTGGGGGCATGCTCGCATGCGCAAGAGAGGGGCACATTGCGTTATGTGTGCCGCATGAGCGTGCGTTTTGGCACACGACGAAAAAAGCAGGGGTAGGTTTCACTTACCTCTGCTACTGGTTTGCTCGCACGCGTGCCATTTCTGCGCATGTGCAGAGCATATTGGATGATGTCCGGATGGGTAGGCGGAGCTTCCCGCCACCGCTGCTACCGATTCGCCCGAACCGGGGCGAACCGGTAGCAACCCACCCCTGGAGAAAAGGTTAGCCATCACTGTCCTAGAGCCTGGAATAAATGCTTCCTATACAAACCCTTCAACTTTCCATCTTGATCTTTTACTCAGCGAAAAGTTTTCTGAGGGAGGAAGTGGCAATTCTCGGTGTAGAAAGAATAGTCATCAGGTGATCTGGTCATTCCCACCACCACCCCGAACCGTAGCACTTAAAAATTTCCATTTTTTCTGTAAACTCAGCATCGAGAAAGGCCAGTTAAATGTCAACATGCTTTATCAATCAATACACAGTATGTTTCTTCTGTTTTCTAGGTAAAGTGGAAAAAGAGCAAACCCTAAAAATAATTTCCACAGAGATTGTAACAGCTATCTTTTCAGAAGAAAAAAAGAAAAGTAGGAACCGGAATATGTGGAATAGTGGAAAAGTGGAATATGTTTCAGTAACAGGATGAGGTGGGCACCTGAAGCCATGTGAAAAAGACGAGAAAAGGCAATTAGATAGATAGAATTGCCAAGGCTCTCCAAACTTGGCAATTTTAAGACTTATGGACTTCAACTCCCAGAATTCTTCAACACATCATGGCCGGAGGTGGTATTCAGCCGGTTCAGGCGAATTGGTAGCAGAAATTGCAGGTGGGCTCAACCATCAGCCCCGGCTCTATGCTGTCCTATTTAGGCATGCTTTTGAGCCCGGGCGCATGCGCGGAAGGCGCGCGAGCGAGCAAAGTGCATGCGCACACCCACATTTTCGGTGCTGGGTGAACTGGTTGGTAAATTATGTGAATCCCACTTCTGATCATGACCCCATTCTTGGAAAGCTCTACAGAGTTTATAACACTCTAAGAGTTAACACTGAGAGTTAATTGTTATTAAATAAATGCTACAAGACAACGTGGGGCTGGTGAAGGTGTTGGACTGGGATTGGTGAGGCCGAACCTCAAATTCTCACTTGACCTGAGAGATGATAGTCGCTGTAAGGAAAAATAGAGGACGGAATATTTGAGGGCTTGGAGAGAAATGAATGAATTACAATGAATTAAACAAATACCCAGTGAAGAAATAGTTCCAGTGTTGAAGCATTCATCACTTAAATAGTCAGGCACGGGAAAGGTTTTGTGGCTCCCGGTGTTTTCTTTTCTGTGGGAAACAGGTCCAAATGGCTCTTTGAGTGTTGCCGACCCCTGGTCTAGTTTGATGAAGAGAAGGACTAGGGGAGACATGATAGCAGTGTTCCAATATCTCAGGGGCTGCCACAAAGAAGAGGGAGTCAAGCTATTCTCCAAAGCACCTGAGGGCAGGACAAGAAGCAATGGGTGGAAGCTAATCAAGGAGAGAAGCAACTTAGAACTAAGGAGAAATTTCCTGACAGTGAGAACAATGAATCAGTGGAACAACTTGCCTCCAGAAGTTGTGAATGCTCCAACACTGGAAGTTTTGAAGAAGAGGTTGGATAACCATTTGTCTGAAGTGGTGTAGGGTTTCCTGCCTAAGCAGGGGGTTGGACTAGAAGACCTCCAAGGTCCCTTCCAACTCTGTTATTCTATTCTACCCACAACACACCCCTCTCTATGCTTTCACACCACAGCAATAATTCACGATCAGTTTTGAAGGCTCAGTTGTATCTCCAGGATAGGGCAAGCAAGTCTCCAAATATTCGTTGCAGGAAGCACAACAGTGGGAAACGGGTTATTTTTATTTCTCACTGAAATGCTCCTCAGAGACGACGGGTTGGCCAACGGGAGAAATGAAACATTTGACTAAGGTAGCCTTGACCTGATCCTACCACGTAAATAAAATACTATAATTGATCAAAAACAGGCATCCAGGGGAAAGCTTCCAATATTTTACTACGGAGATCAAGTTTCCCCTTTTTCTTTCCACGGGGATGGCCACGAAGGATTAGTTTCTCTGACCTACGGAATCACACAGAAATGGGGAGAGAAGGAGGAGGGGGAAGAAAAAAAAATATCCGCCTTTCATCCATGTGATTATCTTGTTTGACTTTCCCATTAGTTCTTTGTTTATTTTCATTCCACCAAACTTATCTATGATTTGCCATCACTTCCCTGCTCTCCCTTCCTTTCTCTAAAACCGACCCACCCATTCTTAGGTTAGGTGTTAGGGCTCTGGTGACCTGGCTGGATCACAGGAACCATTTTTTAAAAAATTTAAAATAAAAAACACAGTTCCATTTGTTTTGATTTCCATCTACCTTTCCTGTTCCAATTCACGCACGCAACAATCTTGTTTCCTCCCCGCACCCCCATCAGCCATTGCAACGGTATCTCCTTTGGGGGGAAAGAGAGGGGAAAAAGTTTTAAAATGAACATTTTTCCATGAATAACTGTCATGTGCATAAGAGAGAGGTAGATCCTCCCCCCATACATATATAATGTTTTTCTTTAAAGAATAGGACTGCCATCAACTTAAATCTAATTTAATTTAATTTAATTAATTCAATTTATATGCCGCCCCTCTCCGAAGACTCAGGGCGGCTCACAATACATTCCAAAAAATCATTATAAAAAAACATTTAAAAATTAAAAACATTAAAAACTCATTCAGGCCATTCATGGCCGGATCTTGCCAGATCACAAGAGCGAGATCAACGGCCCCAGGCCTGCTGGAAAAGCCAGGTCTTCACTGCTTTTCGGAAGGCCAATAGGGTGAGGATGATCCAGACCTCAGGAGGTAACTGGTTCCAGAGATCTGGGGCAGCCACAGAGAAGGCCCTCCCCTGTGGGCCCGCCAGCCGGCATTGTTTAGCTGACAGGACCCGGAGGAGACCAACTCTGTGGGATCTTACTGGTCACTGGGAGCTATGAGGCAGAAGGTGGTCTCGAAGATAACCTGGCCCTGAGCCATGTAGGGCTTTAAAGGTAATAACCAACATCTTGAATTGTGACCGGAGACCAATAGGGAGTCAGTGCAGCTTGCGGAGAATTGGTGTAATGTGGGTGTATCTAGGTGCACCCACGATAGCTCTCGCGGCTGCGTTCTGGACCAACTGTAGTTTCCGAACACTTTTCAAGGGTAGCCCCATGTAGAGCGTGTTGCAATAATCTAAATCATTCTGTATTTATCTAAGAGTAAGTCCAGTTGAATTCAACCTGCTTCTCACTGGCTAAACACCTAGACAAGTGCAAAATGAATTGGTTAAACCCGTGATGGCAAACTTATGGCAAGTGTGCCAGAAGTGGCACGCAGAGTCATTTCTCCGGGCATGCCAGCTGTTGCCCGTTGCTCTTCCAGGTTTCCCATTGCCAGCTGGTCTTTGTGCACGCGGGAAACCGGCAGAGCATCTCCCTGGTGCACATGTACACACTGGAACCAGAAGCTCAGTTTCCCGGCGTGCCAGGGAACTGCTCTTCCGGTTTCCGGTGATCCCCTGTGTGTGTGCACACACTCCCGTTTTGGCACTTGGTCAGTGGTGAAATCCAATTTTTTTTACTACTGGTTCTGTGGGCGTGGCTTGGTGGGCAGGGTGTGGCTTGGTGGGTGTGGCTTGATGGGCATGGCACACCCATGCCCATCAAGGGGAAGGATACTGCAAAATCTCCATTCCCACCCCACTCGGGGGCCAGCCAGAGGTGGTATTTGTTGGGTCTGTGAACTACTCAATATTTCCACTACCGGTTCTCCAGAACCTATCAGAACCTGCTGGATTTCACCCCTGTACTTGGTGCTGAAAAAGTTCACCAAGACTGGGTTAAACCATATGCTTTAATTGATTAAACTATTTATTTGTTTGTTTATAGATCACCTTTTTCTTTTTATAAACAAGTTAAGATTTATTTATTTATTTATTGGTTTGATTTATATGCCGCCCTTTTCCGGAGACTCAGGGCGGCTTACAATGAGTTAAGCAATAGCCTTCATACTTTTGTATATACCTGCTTAGTAGGGCTTTTGGCCCCCCCAAGCGGTGTTATTTTTTATACAAAATCACCTTGCCCCCACAATCCGGGTCCTCATTTTATCTACCTCGAAAGGATGGAAGGCTGAGTCAACCTTGAGCCTGGTGAGATTTGAACTTGCAGTAATTGCAGGCAGCTGGTGCTACTTAACAGTGCTTTAATTTGCTACGCTACCAAGGCTCATAATGATGGTGAATATGCCCAATATTTCTTCCTCCTACTGTTTTCCCAAGAACAATGACCCTGTGAGGTTAACAATAACAGAGTCGGAAGGGACCTTGGAGGTCATCTGGTCCAACCCCCTGCTCACGCAGGAGACCTGTACTAGGGATTCAAACTGCCAAACTGCTGACATTTCTGATCGACAAACTCAGTGTCTTAGCCACTGAGCCACCTAGTCAGGCTTACCACATGGAGTGGAGAGTGAGGGTTATTTATACCTTCTCTTGGGCCTTGCCCTTGAGCTTCCTGTTCCTGTGCAAGAAATGTATTCTATTGGCTGTAGTCAGACTCCCATGGGGGCCATGTGGGGGTCATGTTTGTATGAATCAAGTTTGGTTGAAGCCTGGTGGATTGGACTGAGGGAGAGGGACTGGCCCAAAGTCACCCAGCTGGCTTTCATACCTAAAATAGGATTAGAATTTATGGCCTCTCATTTTCTAGTCTGGTGCCTTAACCACTAGACCAAACGACTTCCATTTGATTAAATTTGACAAATTTGATTAAAGCATAATTCTGTTTGCACATCGTGGCATAAAACCACACATTACTCTTGGCAATATTCACTGAAATACCTACTGCGGGATCCAATCTGAATTGGTCACCGGGACCAGAAGTTTGATGACTGACTCAGATTTGATCCTGCAACATTTCCTGAGACATATTCTGAAAGTATTCGGAAAGTATTCGGAACCCCTTCAACTTTTGTCAAATTTGTTATGTTGCAGCCTGATTCTACAGTTGTTGAAATTTATTTATTTATTGTTTATTTATTGGTTCGATTTATATGCCGCCCTTCTCCGGAGATTCAGGGCGGCTTACAATGCGTTAAGCAATAGCCGTCATACTTTTTGTATATACCTGCTTAGTAGGGCTTTCGGCCCCCCCTAAGCGTTGTTCTCTTTTATACAAAGTCAGCTTATTGCTCCCACAATCCGGGTCCTCATTTTACCTACCTTGGAAGGATGGAAGGCTGAGTCAACCTTGAGCCTGGTGAGATTTGAACTCGCAGTAATTGCAGGCAGCTGGCAGCTAAGTGCTACTTAACAGCACTTTAGTCCGCTGCACCACCAAGGCTCTATTGCCTTGAAATCCATTTTTCTCTCTCTCATCAATCTGTATATTTGCCTTTGTTTGTGAAATACATACTATATAGACGGAAGCGAAGGTGGACATCTCCCAACAGGTCTGCATGAGAACTGATCCAGAAAATAAGATGGTTATTGTCTCATCAGAATAGAACTGGAAGGGACCTTGGAAGTCTTCTATTCCAGCCCCCTGCTTAAGCAGGAGATCCTATATACCTGTGATGATGAACCTATGGCATTCAACTAGGTGCCATTAAACCGATGGCACACAACCAGGTGCCATTAAAACCAGGAAGTAATGACACCCGGGCGATGATCACTACTGGATCACCGAACCACAGGGAAAAATCGCTACCGGATCCGGCAGTCCGGTCCAATCCAGGAGCATTTCACCCCTGCGCAGAGCCCTCTCTATGGGCATGCCCACTATCATCAGCTGTTCCTCTGGTTTCCAGCGTGCACAGCTGGTATTCACGGACACCGGAGCACTGGAAAAACAGCCTGAAAACGGCCCAAAAAACAGGTCATTTTTGGGACCGTTTTCCAGGCTATTTTCACGTTGTTTTTGGGCCAAAAACAGCACCAAAAAACAGCCTGAAAACGGCCCAAAAATAGCCAAAACGGGCCAAAAAACAGGCAGGCGTGTGCCAGCCAGCTGGTTTTTGGGTTTCCTGCACTCCAGCGCGCACACATGCACGCACATGCATGCACGTTCCAGTTTGGGCACGGTGACGGCCGAAAAGGTTCGCCGTCACAGTCCTATACCATTTCAGACATTTCAGTGGCTGTCCAGTCTCTTCTTAAAAACCTTCAGTGATGAAGCACCATCAATATTCTAATTTGGAATGAATTGATTTGCTGTACGGAAAAATGTACCGTATTTTTTGGAGTATAAGATGCACCGGAGTATAAGAAACACGTACCTTTTTTGGTAAGGAAAAGAAGAAAAGGAAATCTGCCTCTGCCTCCATGCAATTTTGCCTTGTTGCAGCAAACAGCAAACAGCCTGTTTTACTTTCACTTTCATTTTCATTTTCAGCATAGCTTGATTAGCACAAGGAAAAAAAAAATCTGCTCCAGGAATTTATCTCTTTGCAGCAAGCAGCAGAGCCCTGTGCAAAACAGCTGAGAGCAAATCAGCTGAGAGTCGGGAGGCCGATCCAATCAACTTGTGCTAATTAGGTAGTGCTGAAGCTGAAAGGAGCTGTTTTTTCTTGCTGTTTGCTTGCAAGGAGGTAACTGCGAGGCAGAGGCCAAAGGGTGGGGGCCAGTGGGTGGGCAGGGCTACATTTGGTGTATAAGTTGCACCTAAATTTTTACCCCCTTTTAGGGGGGAAAAAGGTGCGTCTTATACTCCGAAAAATACGGTAAATTGTATTCTGTAGAAATTGTTTAAGTTTACTTAGTGATTCAAAACGCTTTTTGAAAAGAAGACATAAATGTATCAAATACTAATAATCCATAAATTCACAGTCCGACACTAAAAAAAAAAAAACAATTCATCTGCACAGCAACTCCCATTCTCACAAACTTTTATCTCTCTTTTCCACCTGCCTCACCTTGATTTAGTATCTGGGCAATGGAGTGAGGTTGGAAAGATAAATATCTCACTTCCTTCACCACCCTGGAGCTGAACAAAATACAGCAAAAATATAGCATGCAGAATAAAAGAGTTGGAAGGAACCTGGAGGTCTTCTAATCCAATCCTCTGCTCAAGCACGAGATCCAATTCATTTCAGACAAATGGCTGTTGTGAAGTTTCTTCTTGAAAATCTCCACTGATGGAACACCCCACAATTTCTGAAGGCCAGCCATTCCCCTGATGAATTGTTCTCACTGTCAAGAAATTCCTCCTTAGTTCTCTCCTTCGTTAGTTTCCACCCGTTGCTTCTTCTTCTACCTTCAGTTGTCCATGGGGTCGTGATGGGTCAGATACGACTTTGCAACTAACAACAACAACAACAACAAAAAAGGAGCCTTGGTAGTACAGTGGTCTAAAGCACCCTGTTATTAAGACCAGCTGCCTGCAATTACTGCAGGTTCGAATCTCGCCAGGCTCAAGGTTGACTCAGCCTTCCATCCTTTCTAAGGTGGGTGAAATGAGGACCCAGATTGTTGGGGCAATAAGCTGACTTTGTATAAATATACAAAAGTATGAAGGCTATTGCTTAGCGCATTGTAAGCCGCCCCGAGTCTCCGGAGAAGGGCGGCATATAAATCAAATTAAAAAAAACAAACAAAAAAGCAACCAGCCAGTGCAGAAATATGCAACCATGGTCGTATCTACTAGAAAAAAGCTGTTGGGTGCAGAATTGCCAGCAGGTTATAATCTGTAAGTGGAAATGACCTTGGAAAAGAAGAGGAAGAGTTGCTGCCTAGGGAACGATCAGATAAAAGAGGACGTAGCCTGCAGCTGCATAATGGGTAAAAAAAAAAATGTCAGAAAGGAACCTTCCTAACCTCTCAGGCTGTAAAAGAGAGTTGCTAGAGATTAGTTCTATTAGGATAATAGAATTGGAGGTCTTCTAGTTCAAGAAGGAGACCTATACCAGTGACGACTAACCTTTTTGCCGTCGCATGCCAAAACCGGGGGAGGGGGTGGGTTTGTCACGCACACGCGTGCCCAAACCCATAATTCAATCTGGCCCCCCACACATGCACGTGCGGCTCCCCTGCACTCCCCCTGCTTTTGGCACGTGATGGCACGGTGGGCCTGTTTTTCGCCCTCCCCAGGCTCCAGAGGCTTTCTTGGAGCCTAGAAAGGGTGAAAACGGCCTTCCCTACTCCCTCGAGGCCCTCTAGAGGCCGGAAACAGCCCGTTTGCTGACTTCTGGTGGGCCTGGAAGGCCTGAAAATCAGCTGGCTGGCGCTCACATGTACACCGGAGCTGAGCTAGGGTAATGCTCACGTGACTACCGATATGGCTCCGCCTGTAGCATGCGTGCCATAGGTTTGCCATCACAGCTCTATACCATTTCAGACAAAAATGGTTGACCAGGTTATATAAATTTATTTATTTTTATTTATTTTATTTCAAATTTATATACCGCACCTTCTCCCAAGGGACTCAGGGCGGTGTACAGCCAGATAAAAACATACAATACAAACATTAAGAACAATTAAAAGAATATATATTAATTTGGCCCCAGTTTAAAATGACAAACCAATTAAAATATTTAAAAATATGTTAAGCCAGCCTGGCTTGATGAAAAAAGAAAGTTTTAAGGGCACGTCGGAAGGCACCAAGGTCTTGGATTCTCCTTATCTCAGGGGGCAGCTGGTTCCAGAGGGTAGGTGCCCCCCACAGAGAAGGCCCTCCCCCTGGCGGTCGCCAGCCTACATTGTTTGGCTGATGGCACCCCGAGGAGGCCCTCTCTGTGGGAGCGCACAGGTCGGTGGGAGGTTGTCGGTAGCAGCAGGCGGTCTCGAAGATAACTAGGTCCTATGCCATGGAGCGCTTTAAAGGTGGTAACCAACACCTTGAAGCGCATCTGGAAGACCACTGGGAGCCAGTGCAGCTTGCGCAGGAGCGGTGTTATGTGGGAGTGCCATGCAGCTCCCGTAATTACCCGCGCGGCCGCATTCTGGACCAGTTGGAGCCTCCGGGTGCTCTTCAAGGGGAGCCCCATGTAGAGAGCTGCCTGAATTTGTTGAGAGGCGATGGTACCAGTCTAGGATGATGGGATGGAGCTACCACCAGAACACAAAAGCTAGGCTTTATTTAAAGGGATGCTTTTACAATGATTGTAAAGCAAGCCATTGTGGTCATTAAACGAATCACATGGTTCTTAGGAAAGTCGACATCAAGGCCAGATGTTTGCATGGTTACATCTGCAGACACGGTCCCCTACCGACACAGAAGCCGGGCAACTCTTTCTCAATGTTTCAAAACTCTCCAACTGCACAGCCAAACTATTTATTTTTCAGAGTTTTGAAAAAATAAACATATTTGTTTATTTGTTGGAAAGAGGAAGATGGCTTCCGCAAAACCTTCTCGGAGAAGCTGTTGGCTTGGTCCACGGGGAGAGGGAAAGGGTGGAGTTCAAAAGAACCATAATTTAATTCCCCAAAAGGAACTTCTTTTGCTGTTTATTTTCTTCAGCTTGTGCCATAAGTGCAGCGAATGCTAGTATTAGATGAGAAGCAGCAAAGTTCCAGAAAAACTCTCCCAGGGGGAGAGCCTTCTCTGTGGGGGCACCTGCCCTGTGGAACGAGCTGCCTCCTGGAATACGATTGATCCCGGACCTCCGTACCTTCCGTAAAGCCCTGAAGACTTTTTTATTCCACCAAGCCGGCCTAGCCTAAATGGTTTTTAATTGGGATTTTAAATTTTATGGATTTGGGGGTTTTAAATTGGGAAGCTAATGATTTAATTCTTTTTAATTATCTTAACTTTTTATTTTTTTATTTTTTTATTTTATTTTAAATTTATATACCGCCCTTCTCCCTGAGGACTCAGGGTGGTGTACAGCCAGAATTAAAAAACATGAAATACAAATATTAAAAACAATTAATATATATATAAATTTGGCCCAAAATTAAAAATACAAACCAATTAAAACATTTAAAATTTCTTCTTAGGCCAGCCCGGCTTGCTGGAAAAAGTGGGTTTTAAGGGCACAGTGGAAGGCGCTAACTTTTGTATTTGTATGTTTTTTAATTTTGGCTGTTCACCGCCCTGAGTCCCCTCTGGGAGAAGGGCGGTATACAAATTAAATAAATAAATAAATAAATAAATAAATAAATAAATAAATAAATAAATAAAAGCATCCCCACAGTCACACCATCAAAATTTGGGTGCTTGGCCACTGGTTCACACTTTTACGATGGTCAACAGCCAAGGGCCACGTGATTGTAATTGGCAAACTTCCTAGGGAGCTTTTGACAAGCAAAGTCAATGGGGGAAGCCAGATTCTCTTGATAACCACGATTCATTTAACAACTTGTTTAGCAAGTATTGCAAAAAAAGGTCGTAAAACGGGGTACGACTCACTTAAGAACTGATCTGCTTAGCAACAAAAAGGTTGGGCTCAATGGCAGTTGTAAGTTGAGAACTGTTGGTATGTGATGGAATCATGGCAGATTGTATTGGGAGAAATATCCATCTGGGTTCAGTTCCAAGTGGGGAAAAAGACCCTGGATTCATGGAAGTTGCTCGGAAAGAAGGTTTATTGATGAACAGGATCACATGCCTTGGAGATCCTGGGTGAAGAAAAAAGGGTGGAGATGCTGAGAGTGCCTGGGGTTTATGCCCTCTGCTGGGCTTTGAATTTGAGCTTGTGTTCTGATTGGTTGTCAGATTCCCACGGGAGGGGTAACTTTGTAGGTTGCCTTCTGAGTCCCAGGCTTGGTTGAGCCTTGCTGGGTGATGATGTAATGAAAGGGCTTTGGGCAATTCCTACTATGGCTTTGCCTGAAGGAGGTAGATCTTTGTTATGTAGAATAGACTGGCCCATTGACAAAAGTGGAGGGGGGGGGGGGTTGCTGAGTTTCTGCTTCCCTTTTAGGGGAAATATTCTTCCCTTTTTAATATTTCCTAAAATATCTCATTTTCCTAGGAGAGGGGTGGGTGCTAACTTCCTACAACTGAAAAATATCAGCCAAAGTGGAAAGATCAGAAGGCAGGGAATGAAGAAAAGGCTCGCTTCTGGCACAAAGCAACCGATTTTGGTCACCGTACTACAAAAAAGATGTTGAGACTTTGGAAAAAGTTCAGAGAAGTTGCGACTAAGATGATCCAAGGCCTGGAGATTAAAACATACGAAGAACGGTTGCAGGAACTGGGTATGTCTAGTTTAATGAAGAGAAGAACTAGGAGTGACATGATAGCAGCATTCCAGGATTTGAAGGGCTGCCACAAAGAAGAGGGGGTCAAATTATTCTCCAAAGCACCGGAGGGCAGGACAAGAAAGAATGGATGGAAACTAATCAAAGAAAGAAGCACCCTGGCATTAAGGAGAAACTTCCTAACAGTGAGGACAATTACCGTGTTTCCCTGAAAATAAGACTTGAGTCTTACATTAATTTTTGCTCCAAAAGATGCATTAGGGCTTATTTTCAGGTGAGTTTTCAGGTGATTATTTTCTAATTTTGCTTTTGTTGCAATGGATGTACGAAATGCGTCCATCTGGCTGACAATCTTAACTGGGGCTTATTTTGGGGGTAGGGCTTATATTATATTATATTTTTGGGGTAGGGCTTATATTCAGGTTCGCCTGATTCGCCAGTTGCGGCCCTTTCTTGATCGGGATTCCCTGTGCACAGTCACTCATGCCCTCGTCACCTCGCGCCTGGACTACTGCAACACTCTCTACATGGGGCTCCCCTTGAGGAGCACCCGGAGGCTCCAACTGGTCCAGAATGCGGCCGCGTGGGTAATTATGGGAGCCGCTTGGCGCTCCCACATAACACCGCTCCTGCGTGAGCTGCACTGGCTCCCAGTGGTCTTCCGGGTGCGCTTCAAGGTGTTGGTTACCACCTTTAAAGTGCTCCATGGCACAGGACCTAGTTATCTTCGAGACCGCCTGCTGCTACCGACGACCTCCCACCAACCTGTGCGCTCACACAGAGAGGGCCTCCTCGGGGTGCCATCAGCCAAACAATGTAGGCTGGCGACCCCCAGGGGGAGGGCCTTCTCTGTGGGGGCACCTACCCTCTGGAATCAGCTGCCCCCAGAGATAAGGAGAATCCAAGACCTCGGTGCCTTCCGCCGTGCCCTTAAAACTTTCTTTTTTCAGCAAGCCGGGCTGGCTTAACATATTTTTTTAAAAATATTTTTTATTTTTTAATTGGTTTGTTATCTTAAATTGGGGCCAAATTAATATATATCCTTTTAATTATTTTTAATGTTTGTATTGTATGTTTTTATCTGGCTGTACACCGCCCTGAGTCCCTCGGGAGAAGGTGCGGTATATAAATTCGAGATAAAATAAAACAAAATAAATAAATTACAAGCATCCTGAAAAATCATGCTTGGGCCTATTTTCCAGTCAGGTTCTCGGCTTTCTAATCCACGTTTGTGCAAACAAACGCTGAATCATCAATCAAACTTGGTCTTGTTAGCTACACCAGTGATTGTTTTATTTCCGCTACAAACGGGTATCAGCTAAAGTCGAGTACGAGTTGCACAAAGTTGGCGCTAAGAATTACCGCCTCTCAGCACCTTCTAAACATGCTGCGCCGCCCCGCACCCCACCCTTGGCAGCGCGTCGCAGCTGATCAGAGTTTTGGCGGCTTCCAGCATTTTCTTGCTTTGCGCTGTTTCAGCAGCCACCGATGCCAGGAACCGTAGTCGCGCCGTCCCCAATCCACCATCTCATCTTGCCTACTTCCTGGTTGCTTCTCGTAGCGCGAGTAGCAGTGGTGAAATGTAAAATTTGTTATTACCGGTTCTGTGGGCGTGGCTTGGTAGTGGTGGGTAATATGACTGAGTGGGCGTGGCCAACTTTTTTTTTCTTTTACTTTTAAAACCATTTTTTCTACAACCTCTTCAGCTGAAGAGGTTGTAAAAAAAATGCTTTTAAAGCCTCTGACGATCCCAGCTGACTTGCCTGATCGGCAGAGGCTTTCTTTCTTTTTTTTTTTAAGCCTCTGACGATCCCCACTGACTTGCCTGATCGGCAGAGGCTTTCTTTTTTTAAAAAAGCCTCTGACGATCCCAGCTGACTTGCCTGATCGGCAGAGGCTTTCTTTCTTTCTTTTTTTAAGCCTCTGACGATCCCCACTGACTTGCCTGATCGGCAGAGGCTTTCTTTTTTTTAAAAAGCCTCTGATGATCCCAGCTGACTTGCCTGATCGGCAGAGGCTTTTTTTCCCTTTAAAAACATTTTTTCTATAACCTCTTCGGCTGAAGAGGTTGTAGAAAAAAATGCTTTTAAAAGCCTCTGACGATCCCAGCTGACTTGCCTGATCGGCAGAGGCTTTCTTTCTTTCTTTTTTTAAGTCTCTGACGATCCCCACTGACTTGCCTGATCGGCAGAGGCTTTCTTTTTTTTAAAAAGCCTCTGATGATCCCAGCTGACTTGCCTGATCGGCAGAGGCTTTTTTTCCCTTTAAAAACATTTTTTCTATAACCTCTTCGGCTGAAGAGGTTGTAGAAAAAATGCTTTTAAAAGCCTCTGATGATCCCAGCTGAGCCGCATGATCATCAGAGGCTTTTTTTTTTTTTACTTTTAAAAGCATTTTTTGGCCGAAGAGGTTGTAGAAAAAATGCTTTTAAAAGTAAAAAAAAAAGCATCTGATGATTGCACGGCTCAGCTGGGCAATGGGGGGGGGGGAGCAGGGATTTTTGCTACCGGTTCTCCGAACTACCCGCCTCCATCGCTACCGGATCGGGCGATCCGGTCCGAACCGGGAACATTTCACCCCTGGTTTTGAGGGTTGTGCTGGCGTGCCATTTCCCCTCAAGGATCATGTGTTAAGCCATGGCTGGGCTCGACACAGGTCTTATTTTGGGGGAAACACAGTAAGCAGTGGAACAGCTTGCCTTCAGAAATTGTGGGCGCTCCATCACTGAATGTTTTTAAGAAAAGGCTAGACAGTCACTTATCTGAAATAGTATAAATTCTCCTGCTTGAGAAGGGGGCTGGACTAGAAGACCTCCAAGGTCCCTTCCAACTCATTCATTCTATATATACAATGCTGCAACCAATTTTACAACAATATCCTACTACATTATATTATCCTCTGCATTATTCCGGTAAGTTCAGGCCTAAGAGGGCAAAATAAGAATAGTTCCATTGACTTTTACGTTTCCTCTCTTTCTTGGATTTCAGCCAAGCTTTGTTGTTGTTGTTTTGGCGTTTAATTTTTAACTTGTGGGGTTTTGCTTTTCTAAAGAACGATGAGATCAGAGGCAGTCGAACCATCTTACTGGAAATGAACAAAAAGCAGGCCAGAATGCAAATCCGTTTAACGCTTTCCATAGGAAATCGGTGGGAGAGGAAATTATTTTGTGGCCGAGAGATTGAGATCACTGTTTCTAAATCACAGCAGAATAGAATAGAATAGAATAGAATAGAATAGAATAGAATAGAATAGAATAGAATAGTTGCCAGATTTATAAAGGAGACAACCAGATTTCGTCAGCAAAGCAACCATTTATTAGCATCCTCTAATAAACTGGCTGAGGAATTCTGGGAGTTGAAGTCCACAAGTCTTACAGTTGCCCAGGTTGAAGACCCTTCCTCTAAACCAAAGAATCTAATCTAATCTAATCTAATCTAATCTAATCTAATCTAATCTAATCTAATCTAATCTAATCTAATCTAATCTAATCTAATCTAATAAATTTCTCTACTTCCACAACTTTCAGACCTGTGGATTTTAACTCCCAGAATTCCCCTGGCAAGTAGGGTGACTGGGGAATATTTCTGGGAGTTGAAATTCACTAGGGATTCGAACCGCTGAACTGCCAACCTTTCGATCGACAAGCTCAGCGTCTTAGCCAGTGGTGAAATCCAATTTTTTTTTACTACCGGTTCTGTGAGCATGGCTTGGTGGCGTGGCTTGGTTTGGTGGGCGTGGCAGGGGAAGGATACTGCAAAATCTCCATTCCCACCCTTCTTCAGGGGAAGGATACTGCAAAATCCCCATTCCCTCCCCACTCTGGGGCCAGTCAGAAATGGTATTTGCCGGTTCTCTGAACTACTCAAAATTTCTGCTACTGGTTCTCCGAACTGCTCAAAATTTCCACTACCGGTTCTCCGAACTGCTCAAAATTTCCGCTACCGGTTCTCCAAACTGCTCAAAATTTCCGCTACCGGTTCTCCGAACTGCTCAAAATTTCCGCTACCGGTTTTCCGAACTGCTCAACATTTCTGCTACCGGTTCTCCAAACTGCTCAAAATTTCCGCTACCGGTTTTCTGAACTGCTCAACATTTCCGCTACTGGTTCTCCGAACTGCTCAACATTTCCGCTACCTGTTCTCCAGAACCTGTCAGAACCTGCTGGATTTCATCCCTGGTCTTAGCCACTGAGCCACCACGTCTTACACAACTTATGCAACTAGCCATAAGGGACAAACCTTTATTTACGTGGTTGCCATTACCTCCCTCACCTTTCTTGACTGCCCTGATGGTCCCGCCCTGCATTCTTAGCTTGATACAGGCAGTCCTTGACTTACAATCATTCGTTTAGCGACTGTCCAAAGTTAGGATGACACTGAAAAAAGTGACTTATGACCAGTTTTCACACTCTTACTACCATTGTAGCATCCCCGTGGTCAGGTGATCAAAATTCGGACGCTTGGCAACTGGCATGTCTTTATGACGGTTGCAGTGTCCTGAGCTCATGTGATCATCATCCGCAACCTTCCCAGCCAGTTTCCTGCAAGCAAAGCCAGCTTTGCTTAATGACGGCACAATTCACTTAACCACTGCAGAGATTGTGTGGCCAGAAAGGTTGTGATGTGGGACAAAAACTCACTTAACAACTGCCTTGCTTTGCAACGGAAATGTTTAGGCCTCAATTGTGGCTGTAAAGTCGACCACCAGTATACGAAAATACTGTCCCTTTCTCCCAGTATGGGCTTTTGCAGAAAAAGACACTTGGAAACCTGTCAGGCCAGTTCCCAGGAGCAGCTGCCCAGTTTTCCTTTCCCCCTCCCTCCCAGAATTGGTGAGCAGCGAGGAGGTCTGAGAACTTTGGCAGCAGCATTTGCAAAGCTTTGCAATCAATGTCAGCCCTCCTCCCCCTCCCCCTCCCCCTCCCCAGCACTCATTTGGTAAATGGGAGTATAGGGTTCTTTTCACAGACACAGAAATTGCTAGTTTTCTAGCTCTGGCTCCAGCCTTGATCCTTTTTCTACCCCCAAACAAGTTAATCTGTTGATGACTCTTAATCAGCAGGTTGCTACTGAAAATCCTCCTCCTCCTTCTTTTCTTTCTTTCTTTCTTTTTTTTCTTTCTTATCTTTCTTTTTCTTTCTTTCTTTCTTTCTTTCCTTCTTTTTTTCTCCTTCTCCTCCTTCCTCCTCCTCCTTTGTTTCTTTCTTCTTTTTCTTCTCCTCCTCCTTTTCTTTCTTTCCTCTCCTCCTTTTCCTCTTCCCTTTCTTTCTTTCTTTCTTTCTTTCTTTCTTTCTTCTTTCTCTCCTTCTCTCCTCCTCCTCCTTTTCCTCCTCCCTTTCTTTCTTTCTTTCTTTCTTTCTTTCTTTCTTTCTTTCTTCTTTCTCTCCTTCTTCTTTCTTCTCCTTCTCCTCCTTCTCCTCCTCCTCCTTTTCTTTCTTTCCTCTTCCTCCTTTACTCCTCCTTTTCTTTCTTTCTTTCTCTTTCTCTCTTTCTCTCCTCCTCCTCCTTTCTTTCTTTCTTTCTTTTCTTTCTCTTCTCTTTTCTCTTTCTTTTCTTTCTTTCTTTCTCTTTCTTTCTTTCTTTCTCTTTCTCTCCTTCTTCTTTTCTTTCCTTCGCTCCTTCTCCTCCTCCTTTCTTTCTTCTTCCTTCCTTTCTCTCCTCTTCCTTCCTTCCTTTCCTTACTTCTGTCCTCCTCTTCTCTTCTTTCCTCTCCTCCTCCTCCTCCTCTTTTCTTTCTTTCCTCTCTTCTCCTTCTTCCTCTCTCTCCTTTCTTTCTTCTTTCTTTCTTTCTTTCTTTCTTTCTTTCTTCTCTTTCTCTCTGTTCTTCTCCTCCTCCTCTCCTTTCCTTTCTTTCTTTCCTTTCTTCTTTTCTTCTCTTCTTCTTCTCTTTCTTTCTTTCTTTCTTTCTTTCTTTCTTCTTTCTTTCTTTCTTCTTCCTTCCTTCCTTCCTTCTTTCTCTTTCTTTCTTTCTTTCTTTCTTTCTTTCTTTCTTTCTTTCTTTCTTTTCTTCTTCTTTCTTCCTTTCCTTCTCCTCCTCCCTTTCTTCTTTCTTTCTTTCTTCCTCTTCTCCCTCCTCTTCTTTCTTCCTCTTCTCTTTTCTCCTCTTTTCTTTCTTTCTTTCTTTCTTTCTTTCTTTTCTTCTTCTTTCTTCTTTCTTTTCTTCTTCTTTTCTTCTCCTTCGCTCCTTCTCCTCCTCCTCTTTCTTTCTTTCTTCTTCTTCTCTCTCTTCTTTTCTTTCTTTCTTTTTCTTCTTGCCTCCTCTTCTTTCTTTCCTCTTCCTCCTTTCCCTCCGCCTGTTTCTTTCTTTCTTTCTTCTTTCTTTCTTTCTTTCTTCCTTTCTTTCTTCTTTCTTCTTCTTTCTTTGCTTCTTCTTTTCTTCCCTTTGCTTCCTCCCTCCTCCCTTTCCTTTCTGTTCTTCTTCCTTCCTTCCTCTCCTCTCTTTCTTTCTTCCTCTTCCTCTTTCCTCCTCCTTTCTGTTCTTTCTTTCTTTCTTTCTTGTTTCTTTCTTTCTTTCTTTTCTTTTTTCTTTCTGTTTCCTTTCTTTCTCTCGTTCTCTCCTCTCCTT